>NW_024540296.1:0-280187 GCF_016647625.1 Suillus subalutaceus
CGAATGACATGCTGTTGATCATCGCGTTTCCAGCTGGCTGTCTCAGGGAGCATCGGCCACCCATCGTCGTCTTCCTCCAGTTCAATGAGCTTCTGGGGGCCTCTTTTCTTAGACATGACAATCTGAGGAACATCCTGATCTTCAGTAGTATCTGAGCATTCATTCTTATGAGGACGCCGATGAATTCTGTCAGCCAGGCATCTCACCAAATTGTTCACCTGCATATTCCTGCCATTGCAGCATACAGATTCCATCCTAATCCCTTGTCTTCAAAAAGCTATCGGCACCATCAAACTGATCATTGAAGTCATGTCTCCAGGCATCTCAGATCGAGGTGATCAAGAATTGTGGAAAGAACACTCACCCTCCCACCATTAGCTTGCCTCTGCCATCCTGCCATGCTGATAAAACAAAGACCCTCATTCCTGCTTCCTTGAACATTTCAGTGGCAAAATGCTCTATCATGTCGGCACCTTTGGTCTTGGCGACATTGGCCTGGACTTCAGGTGGAGCAGCCTCATTGTTCCACTTCTCTGCAATTGCATTTGCCTCCTCTTTCTCCTCTGCCGACAGACCTGCAAGGATAGTCTTGGTAGCCTTGGGCCACTTCACAATCATCTGCTCACTCCCAAGAGTTTCTCCAGTCTGTTCTTGGATTCAGGCCTTGTTCTGCTGAACCAGGACTCAGTGACCTGTCCATCTCCTGCCATACTTGATAAGAGGCTTTGGAACTCCTTTCCATCGACATTGGTTGAACAACCACTCCTTGTAAGTCTATCATCATGAATCAACAGCTGTAGGATGTATAAACCAGCACATACCTTTTTCCGGGATTTCAATATGACTTTTTCCTGGATGGGAGCTTGGAGGCCAGCTTCCTTGTGTATGGCATTCAAAACAAGTGCTCTCTGTTTACCTTTCACAGACCTCCAGTCTTCCAGTTGAGCCCTAAGGACTGTGACTTCTCCTTTTGTCAAGGGAAGCTTAGTCTGCTGGGGGATAATGATAGGAGATTCACTCCTGAGCCATGGTTTGATAGGATTAATGATATGAATGGTTCAAGATTTCAAAATGAGTTATTCCCGATGGCCCTTATTAGGCTTACTCGGTTCTCACTTGGATCTCATTTGTAGTACGTACTATGTATAGATAGTTGCTACACAATCAGCATACAAGCATCTGGCTCTCATTGCACAAATGTCTATATGCTATACATACATAATGAACTTTGAAGTCACCATGTTATATCCCTGATGAAAAGAAGTCATGGAAAGAATATTTCCTGGAATTTGATGAGAGTTGTCAGATAACATTCTAACTGTTCCGGTGCATACATTACATCAGTGTTTGTCCAATCTAGTAGTGAGGCTAATCAGGCTTTCAACCACTTCAGTCATCATACACCATTGACTTCACCACATGGGGGGCTCTAAAGTGAAGGAGTGGACTCCTACAACCAATATTATGGTAGTGGAATGGAAGAAAAACAATTCGGACCAGGAAGGTAGCTGGGAAATGGATACAGAGACCCAAAATCAGAACAATAAAATCAGTTCTGGCCACCCCTACCAAGTCGCCATTAAAGCAGCCATCACAGGATCTACTGTATCATGGCAATGATTATATTGGCTGACCTGGCTGAGCAGCATTTTATACCACTGCAGCTGCCAAAGTCCCTTGTAAGCACTGCCCACCTACACTGGTCTCCCTCACTCAGCTTGTTTCAAGGGTCAGAATGACTACCTTCAGCAATGAGTGCCAAAGACCAAGCAGTATCTTAACATACTCCTTGAGCGGGAGGTTCCTGCTGACCAGTCATGCATCATATGTCGGACAGATGGAATCTACAAATGTCACAGCTGCTTCGGTGAGCCTCTCTTCTGTACAAATTGTTGCAGGACCCAGCACCAGAGGTTGCCCTTCCATAGGATCAGTCAATGGACAGGGGGGTTCTTTGAGGACAGTTGCTTAGTCAAGAGTGGACTAGTTATTTGGCTAGGTCACAATGGACATCCTTGCCCATGGGATGATGAGGTTGACAATGGATTTTTTGCTGAAAGCCACACCGACAACGAGCATGCCGGTGACACACAAAGTCATGCGCTGCATCCAAACCATGATGATAATGACAGCATGGATGCCAGCGACATGGGACTAGATCAACAATCTACTGGCATGCACTGTTCAAAGGATGCCAATGATCTACCTACTGGTGTACCATTCATAAAAAACAACAAGACCATCACAACAATAGTGGACAAGTCTGGAGTACACACACATGATAAAGTATTGCACATGTGCTGATGCTCCTAGCGCCGATGTACAACTCTTTCAAATGGGAATGTTTCTGGCATCCTTTTCCCAACCAAAGACTGCCTTCACCTTTGAGGTATTGGATGATTTCTTGCTGGATAACTTAGAGTGTGGCACTTCAGTGATGAATTATTACAGCAAGTTGAGAAGGATGACCACCAGTGTCTTTCCTCATTTGGTGCCGGTGAGTGCATTCCTCCCTTGGTGGCCCATTTTTGACCAGCCTGCAGGACCGCTATCGGGAGCTGATGAGGGTGGCCAGACAATGGCGAAAACTAAAGCTATTAAAATGGAATGGTTTCGGACATGAGAACAAAGATACCAAACCCGGCGATCTCGCTCTCTTCTGTCTGGCATGCCCCCAGCCAGGAATTAATGTAACAATACCAATTGATGATCCTACCAGATTAGAGGAGACCGACCATGAATCTGATCTGGAAATGCCGAGTTAGCTCTATTCAAGATCTCTGGTCATGGATGGCAACTTCAAAGCTGAGCACTTGCATGCCGCAAATCCCGATGATGAAGTATACCTGATGGATGGCCGCGGCTTCATGGTCAGTGATTCCATGTACAAGGAACATCTTTCCAAGGCAAAGGACAATGTTCAACGGTCTGAGTGCAACAACCACCACGCCGTAAATCAGGCCAATGCCTCATGTCACAGATTGGAAGCAACGGGGATCGGCGGATGTGTCCTGTGCAAGACATGGCTGTTTTGTACCACATGCAATGGTGGATGTTCAGAAGGGAGAAAGGTATGCATTTTGACACCACTAACCCTTACCTTTGATATATTAAACATTGCCGAATGCCACCAGACAGATGAACATGGACTATGCCTTGTGCGAGGTGTTGAAACACAATGCCGATGGTATTCGGCAGTGCGCTCACATTCTACAATGTGAACTGCCAGTATCATATATATCTGAAGGACTGCATAGCCAACAGTCCTTTACTAGACATTTGCCAGGAGCTGCAGATTATTCCTGGGATAGGTCTGTGGCATTTCCATGGCCATCAAGACAGCTGCTATGTGCGCTATGCTTCAAATTTTATCGAAGGTGCAGCAAGAATTGATGGTGAAATCATGGAGACCCTTTGGGCGCCATTGAACATTATCTCACCGTCAGCACGTGGGATGGGGACACCTCACCGAAAGGAATGCTTGGACTATCAAATGAATGATTGTAACTTCATAAAAATGATCAGAATGAGTGGGTGCTGCCATACTTGTAAAACCTTCACTCACGACCATGAAGGCAAGTCTCTCTGCCAGAAATTCAGGCAAGCTGTGAATCACAGTGCCGATGCTAACAAAATCAGGGATTGGGAAGAACAGGAGAGGCTTGCACAGGACTGGCGTTGGAGTGGGGGCCCCTAGGCAGGAGGTCAGGCAGTAGGCAAGGTTTGCCGGTGTTTGGCTGTGTTTGTAGCACAAGCATAGTGCTTGGATGTAGTAGCGTAGTCCCTCACTTCTTCCTGTCCACTTCATAGAGAGAGGTTTAGGCCACTCCAACTGGTGAACAGAGCGAGATCGTCTTAACCAAGTTCAACTTGGCTTCCCCTCAGAGTCCAGAGCCCAGAGCAGAGTCCAGAGTAGAGTCCAGAGCAGAGCCCGAGCCCAAGCCAGAACAGAATCCAGAGCTTCTAGAAGTCGAAGCCGAAATATAGAACAATATCAAAGCACGTGTCAGAACACGAGGAGAGAACACCAAGCATAGCATTTAATCAGCATGATAATGATCTTTTCACTGAAACCCACATTATTGCCAAACTGCCTCCTCGACAAGAACCTCCGCCTAGAGACAAAAAAGGTCGCTTTATAAAGAAAATGCACGACGACGGAGAACTCTCAGACATCACACAACCTTCCACAGTTTCATTGCCCCTTGACACACCAGAAATTGATCAACGAGTGCTAGAACAAGATCAAGAAGAATCAGAGCAAGAAGTTCTACAGCAGTTAGCAGACGACAAAGAGTCACTATCAGGCGCACCAGGTCCAATATCAATAACTCTTCTGCGATTTGACAACGAGGAAAACGAAGAAGCAGAGAATCTTCAATTTCCCCCAGTAGAGCCACCAAACCCACCAAGAGAGCCCCCATTACCTCCTGCATTAACACCAGTGAAACCAAGGGCAACGCAAGCCACAGTCCCACTGCACAAACTCATCTCGCTATACATCAAACCACCCATCGTTACACCCACAAATACAGCCTGTATGTCCAATTCTACAGGCCCACCAGCTCTGTTTCACAGTTGAAGCGATGAGAACGTGCAGAATTTCCTGCGAGGTACAGAAATGTACATCCTAGTTAATGGAATCACAGATGAGGCAACAAAAGTTGCAATATTCGGTACACTCATCTCTGCAGGATCACACACAGATCTATGGTGGATGAACCTTGATGCAAAGCACAAAGCCAGTTGGTCGACGGTTAGAACAGCATTCATTGCTAAATGGCCTGCAATAATCGCAGCAGGCAAAACAAAGCTGGAATATCAAAAGGAGTTATTAGCATTATGCATGAAAGATGAAGAGATCGGACAATGCATCACGGTAGCAGGAATTGAAACGTGGTCGCATGTGCACTTCCATGGCACATTGAAGAAGTTAGTACAGGATGCAGGAGTTGACAGTGCACCTATCCTAATTCAACCAGTTTGTGATGTGCTCCCATGGACATTGAGAGACCTGACATCTCCAGCACCACCAGACTGGGACACATTCTTTGACGAGATTAAGGACACCAATATTAACACTCTGCTGGAGAAGGTGAAGTGAGCTAAAGAGAGGAGGGAAGTAGAGAAAGAGCAAGACACTTGAATCACTCGGCTTGAAACCAGGCAAAGAGACCCAGTAGAGATCCTCCGTCTCCAAATGCAACAAGCATCCATTGGAACACCCATTAATCAAACAGCACCATACAATGTACCACGTCCGCAGACACCGCAGTCAAACACCATAGCCAATAATACAGCTCGCTGACAAATGCGCTATGTAATGGGGAACCAGCCTGGAACAACTCAGCACCCTAGAGGTCAGCCTCCAACACAAGAAGAAAGGGACATGATGCGCACCCGCATCAATGAGTTAACCCACCACCCTGACACCTCAATGGGACAAGCAGCATATGAAGAACAGCTACGGCAATGGAAAACCAAGTGGGGAAATGGGGCGAGATGCAGTGAGCACACCCCATTCCCACTAACGCCAGGAACAGCGCAAATCTGTTCCGGCGAGTGCTTCAGATGTGGATCGCACGGACATATAAGTCCAGAGTGCCAAGTACCACAGGACATGCAATTAATAAAGAATGAAACGATTTGGCAAGGCATATATTCTCAAACCCTAGGGACATACAATCGCGCATCAGCGCCACAAGTCAATATAGTGTTCGACAACATGTACCAGCTGGAAATAGATGAGCAGGGAAAAGGGGACGGGTCGTCGGTGTAGAGGACCACACAATGACCCACCAGCAGGTCATACCTCAGAGTAACAGACAGTTAGTCCTCGTGTGCAAAGAGGAACCACACGAGGACCAATATAACAAGCCCGCCGAATTTACTTCCAGTACCAACTATGTCGCCAGTCATCTTGAAATAGAGAAACACAACATTGTAAACCTGTATTCGGCGGACGAAGAGCGATCACGAACCACATGCCTCCCTTTCCTGCAAAACATATCGTTCACGGGACCGCAAGGAGAAATCGTCCAGGTCAAAGCCTTATTTGATGAAGGCGCAATGATCAGTGCCATGAGTACATCGGTGTTTCAGAAAGTTAAACACTGATTAGGAAACTAGGGACTGTCAAATAAATTGCTACGAATGGCAAATGGAATGATTGTACCATCATTAGCAGTATGGGAAAGGGAAGTCACAATCGCAGGCATACGGGCACAAGGAGAATTCGAGGTGTTCGACAGTGCAGGAGGATGGAACTTCTTGTATAGGAAACCGATGCTACGAAGCTTCAAGGCCATACACAACTATGAAACAGACCAAGTTCACATCAAGGGTATCGGAGGCAACAAAACGCTATACAACCAAAGTCAAGCCACACGCGCCACGATTGAAGAAACCCACGATGAAGAACAGAAGGTGCAGGTCGTGCAAGAGGAAGCAAAAACTGTTGACAAAGAGCCACCAGCACCTAAGGAAGTAGCAAAAGACAAAGAAAAGAGAAACCGTGAACAATGTCAAATGTACAAGATCAAGCACAGTACGTACCTAGTGGGACACGAAGCCGCAAAGTGAGTAGGCACCAAACGATGCAAAAATCGAACCTTGGGGAGAACAAAACAGCAGAGACACACAGTGGGCAGTAGTAAACTCCCCTCAAGGGAAGTCCAATATCCATCACAAGAGAACCTGCAAAGCCCCGTCAATGGCAACTTGCCCAAGGACTCATTAGAAGCAGTACTCAATGCGATACCGCCAATTTCCTAGAAAACAAAGCAGCTATATTCACACGTCTCACAGACCAAATGAATCTGAATCAAGTTGCGTTCATCGTGAAGAAGGTCCAATACAGCGATAATCTAACGGCGGAGGAACACAAACAAGCAGAGGGATTAGTAGCATCATTCGTGGACATTTTCGCAGGGTCACTATCAGAGGTACTCCCAGTACCAGGCACAAAACACACGCTTAACATCCCGGAAGGCACAATGTTCAACCTAAGAGTTCATCAGCGAGCTCTCACGCCACCGCAACTGCAATTCTTACATGGCAGAATAGACGAGATGTTAGCAGCAGGTATCATAGAGAGAGCACTGCCAGACCTCATCAAATGCGCAGCTACAACAGTGTTAGCAAAAAAGGCACATGAACAACAAGGCCTTACACTGGAAGAGCTACAGCATCGAGTCAACGCTCAATGTCAGCAAGACAGACTACCACCAGCATTTACGCTCCCAGAAAGAGAAGTTCACGAGGCGGGCGTACCACAACAACCAGAAGGACCTGAAAAATGGAGAATATGTCAGAACTTCAATGAAGTCAACCAACATACCATTATAGCTCCAATGCCGCAAGGTGATATTAGAGCCAAGCAGCAGTGTCTTAGTGGACATAAATATGTCTCAGTATTTGACTTCGCATCCGGATTTTATGCAGTCGAGGTACCAGAAGAGTCGAGGCTGTTTACAGCATTCTATGTAGAAGGCAGAGGATGGTTCTGGTACAAGTGTATGCCTATGGGACTCACCAGAGCACCTTCCATGTTTGTGGATATGACAGCAACCCATCTACATGATTTAATCGCAGATGGGACTATGGAGTTATTCATCGATGATGGAGGCTGTTCAGCAGACATGTTTCAAGACATGATGGAAAAACTCACGCGAATATTTGAACGGTGTAGAGATAGGAAAATTTTACTATCACCCTCGAAATGCAGGCTGTTCATGATGGAAACAACATTCGCAGGAGCCACCGTAGGACCACAAGGAGTACAACCGGACCTAGAGAAGTTGACCGCTATTGTAAACTGGGAAAAACCATCAGATGCACTGAACCTAGAATCATTGTTAGGACTCACAAGTCATTTCAGAGACCTCGTACAAGGATATGCCAAAAGGGAAGGCCCACTGAGGAATCTGGTGAAATTAGTGCTGCTAAGAACACCATACTCAAAGGCCACATACCGACGGACACTTTGGGACTTCAAGCTGATGGAACGATGGGGCAATGAACACAACAAAGCCTTTATAGACCTAAAAATGGCATTAGTATCAAGACCCATTCTACAAGCTCCAAGATATGACGGCTCACCATTTGTAGTAACCTCCGATGACTGTCAAGAAGGCCTCGCAGCAGTTCTATCACAGAGGGTCAAGATGAAGAAATGATCAGGGAAATGTGTAGAGAGACTCCTACCAATCGCATTTGCATCAAAACGCACATCAGCAGCTGAGCACAAATACAAACCATTCTTACTTGAATTTGCAGCGCTGAAATTCGGGTTAGATAAATTTTCAGACATTGTCTGGGGCTTCCCAGTAGAGATTGAAACAGACTGTCAAGCCCTACGAGACGTACTCATCAACGACCATCTCAACGCAGCGCATGCACGCTGGCGTGATGGCATATTAGCGCACAATATCATTGATGTTCGTCATGTCCCAGGGAAGCTTAACGTGGTCGCAGATGGTTTGAGTCGGCAGTGGGAGGGACAACCGCAAGACGCCAACCTACAAGACAGAAGCAATTGGACGGTTAGCGAAGATTGGGAAGTAGTACAAGGACTAACCAATGACATCCTACTAACAACAACAGAAGCAACTGAGATAACGGTAAGTCTATTGGAAAGATTCACTAATGAACCAATTTTTACAGGAGTTATAAAAGCAATAGCACAGGTAGGATCAGATGCACCACTCAAGGACTGAAGAAGAGCAAAACACCAGGCGTCACAATATATGATTGAGGAAGGAAAGCTATGGAGGCTGAGAGGTGGGACAATGGTAAGGGCTCAGAGTAGAGTGGAATGTGGTACTAGAGAAGAAGCAAAGGTATTAGCAGCGCAACAACATGCTGAGGGCGGACACTGGGGTAGGGATGCAATCAAAATTGCACTAACTGATAGAATCCACAGCCCCAAACTTGACGAGTCTATCATGACAGCTATAGGAGACTGTGCTAAGTGTAAAAACTTCAGCGCTGCACACCTACACTCACTGTTAGAACCAATCACCCTCAGACACCCGTTCGAGCTGTTAGTAGGAGATTACCTAACATTACCCAAGGCAAAGGGCTATCATACGTTAGGCATATATCTCGATACATTCTCCCAACACGTCTGGGTCTTCAAATACAAGACGGCAGGAACTGTGAAAACAACAATCAACAGCTTATCGAACATTTTCCGCAATTTCATACCCTCTGAGACATTCATGACAGATGGTGGACGGCATTTCAACAATAATGAAGTCAAGGAATTTTGTGCGAAATGGGCGTGTAAGAGACACGTCATCGCAGCATATGCACTGTGGATCAACGGCCTTGTAGAAGGAACTAATAAAATTCTACTGCATGTACTGAAGTGTTTGTGCGCCCCGAATTTAGGTGAAGACAACTATAACAACACAACATGGGACAAACTGCCTAATAGTTGGCCCAATCATTTGGACGACGCGGTCATGGCACTCAATTATCGCACACTACCGGCTCTCAAGTTCTCGCCGAAAGAATTGCTATTAGGTCAAGTTGTCAATACACCATGCACTGATTTAGCCAACAGCACATCGACACTACGACTCACAGACACAAGCATTCATATGGCATACATAGCTCAACAACAACTAGACGGTTATGATGCTACGGTCCGGCACGCCATCAAACGGAAAGCAGTGTTTGACAAACGGGTTCTCACACGATCACCAAGGGAAGTCCTATTTTTGCAAGGACAATTAGTTCAATTCTTTTATAGCAACCTCAATATGACACTCAAAGTGAAACGCAAGATCCTACCAACTGGTCACCTCCGTGTCGCATCACAGAACGACTACGCAACTCATACAAACTAGAAACATTAGAAGGCGCACCTATGAACGGAGAACTCAACGCGCGCCACCTTAGAGCCTTCACGCCGAGACCAAACACCCAGCTAGCAGAGGAACAAGAGAAAAAAGAAAAAGAAATCATAGAAAGACAGATGGCTGAACAGGCCACGAACACAGACAATGAAAACATAGACAAAGAAAACGCAGATGAGGAAGACTCAGAGAACAAAGAAGAAGGAGAAGAGGAGTAGAGTTGGGAAGAAGACAGACGGAGTCACCAATGGAAAGACAAGATAGAAGACATCGGCTAGAGAGGGAGGTGTGGCGACGAGGGTGTCGCTGTTTTCTAAGGGGGGCACGTGGAGTGGGGGCCCCTAGGCAGGAGGTCAGGCAGTAGGCAAGGTTCGCCAGTGTTTGGCTGTGTTTGTAGCACAAGCATAGCGCTTGGATGTAGTAGTGTAGTCCCTCACTTCTTCCTGTCCGCTTCATAGAGAGAGGTTTAGGCCACTCCACTACTATTGGCCACATTATTTAAATCATTGACCCATCCGTCTGGTGCTACGAAGCCCACCCATCTATTGAAATCTCATTACCTGGGCCCACCCGCTGTCTGTTGAAATCCTAGCCGATGGGCCCACCGATCTTGTGGTATAACAACATATGAGCCCATTCGTCTATGCCCTGTACAGGTATGGGGCCCACCTGCTTGTCAATGTTGTACCGATTGGCTCAGCCCTAGTGCAAAACTGTTGGATTTGGGCCACCTGCCCAGCAGAGTGATAGCCATCTGGGCCCATCTATCCCCTGAATATCTCATGGTGGGCCCACCCCTTCCAATCGACCCTTATGTCAATGCCGACGGTTTGCATTGCCGATGAACATATTTTCTCGCCAGTGAGCAGTTCCATAATCACTGGTTCCTGATGCATATTCGTCGACCACATTTCTTGTGATCCAGGGTTTGTTTACCAATTCAAGTATCGCAGTCAATCCCTGCCAAATATTCCAGGATTTCATTGCCGGCGGGTAATACCCTACTAACAGTCCCATTGCCAATGTAATGGGGCATGGGCATCCCATATTCACTGGCAGGAAATTTGCTGCCGATTCCAACCCAATATGAATGGCAGGAAATCTGTCGCCAACCCCGCAATGCAGTATGCAATAGCCAGGTGAGCCCACCCTTCAATCCAATCTACTGTCAATCCTGGCACCCATGGGCCCACTCCACAACAGAGGCCAATGCACTGTGGGCCCAGCCCTAACTGCTGGGCACATCGGCATCACTGGCCCACCCAAGATAATGTAGAAATCTGTTGCCAACACCACAATCTATCCCATATACAGCGGCAGGATATTTACCACCGACATTCCAATCCAATCTGCATGGTGGGCAATCTGTCGCCGACACCGAGATCCAATATGCATAGGCGGGAAATCTGTCACCAACACTGCAATCCAATGTGCAACAGCCAGGTGGGCCCACCCTTCAATCCAATATACTGTCAATCCTGGCAACCATGGGCCCACTCCAACACACTGGCCGATGCACCGTGGGCCCAGCCCTAACCATCTGGCACATTAACTCCACCCGCCCAGCCGAGAACATGGGATGACAACATAATGTGGGCCCATGGTGGGTTGGCCCGACTCTCATGGAGGAATGTCAAGGTGGGCTGGCCATCTCTATAGGGTCAAGTCACTGAAGGGGCTCTGTACAGACCCCACCAAACAAAGACTCAGTTAATGAATATGAAAACAAATTCAGAACAATCATTCAGAAGGAACTTGTAAAAGGCAGATATATTGGGCCATTCTCGGCCAAAATATTACAAGATTTAATAGGTCCTTTTCAATCCTTGCCAATGTCTATCATTCCCAAACCAGGGAAACCCGGGAAGTTTCACATCATACAAAACTTCTCTTTCCCGCATGTCCCAAGCATGCTATTCCCTAACCCTTCAATCAATTCCTACATCGAGGCAGACCTTTTTCCCACAACATGGGGAATATTCTCGTCACTATACCAATTGATCGCAAAACTTCCGCCCAGATTAGAAGCAGCAACCAGAGATGTCACGGAAGCTTACCAAATGGTGCCTTTGCACCCTTCCCAATGGCCGGCTGGTATGGTACGTACCTCCGAAAATCAGTTCTTTGTTGACACATGCACTGCTTTCGGGGCAACCCCATCAACAAGGGTATACGGGCATGTAGCAGACGCAGGAGCCGAGCTCTTCCACCACCAAGGAATAGGTCCCCTAGATAAATGGGTAGATGACCACATTTTTCTTTGAATCCTGCTTGAATACTTAGAAGAGTACAATAAGGCCAGGGAAAAATGGTACCACACCTTCACCTTGGAAGGTATGCGCCAATCAGGCAGTTGCCTTTGGTTTGGAGGCATATCCCCGGTCTCCAGACAACTAGAAGAGTGTAGTGAGGACTGCTCACAATCATTAGCAGATCTATCGGAAAGTTCTGACAGATCCACCCAAGACAAACTCTTCACCTGTTGTATGCAGGACATAGACCGGCTGTCCGATGACTTAGGTATAGTCTGGGAACCACTCAAAGACCAAAATTTTTAAACCACAGCCACGCACATCAGTTCTGGGATATCAGTCAGCGATCCGTGTCTTTAAGCCCCTCAAAAGTAGATAAATACCTTGCAGAGATACACCAATGGAGAAAGTGTCGAACACACACCTTACGGGACATTCAGAAACTCTATGGAAAGCTATTACATGCCTGCTCTGCAGCACCATGAGGAAAGATGTACCTAACGGGCCTCGAGGACATGCTGTCATACTGCAGTGAGAAGCTGTTCTTACCACACAGACCTGAAAAGCATGTAGCCGAGGACCTAGAATGGTGGTCGCTTCTGTTGCAGTCAGGCAGCGTAGTCAGACCAATCCAGCCAGCACTCACTCTCTCGAACCCCTTCACGTTTTCAGATGCTAGTTCTGGAATTGGAATTGCTATTGTCATCAGAGACCACTGGAGAGCCTGGAGACTCATACCAGGTTGGCAAACAGCGAATGGAAAAAGAGATATTGGTTGGGCAGAGGCAATCAGTTTCAAACTCCTCGTCTATACTCTTGCCTCTCTCACTAATGCTAGCAGCAGCCTCCTCATCCATGGGGACAACACAGGCATTGTCAAAGGCTGGTGGAGACACCGTCATCACAACAGACCAGTCAACACCATATTCAGGAGGATACACAGCTTCATCCATAACTTACCCAGACACCTGGAGATCACTACCACTCACATCGCTAGTGCAGACAACCCAGCAGACAAACCATCCTGAGGAATCTACAGATCAACACAGCTTCTTCTTCCCCTGTCAATTTTCCAGACGAGCTTAATGAGTTCATCATCGATGCCACTCTACCCCTCTCCCCTACCAAACTGCATCACCTTCGGGATGGAAAGTACACTACCCCCACAGCTAAGTTCATTAATCGTGAACTCACCAAGCAACAAGCAGAACAGCGGGCCAGAGTCACCCGCCTTGAGGAAGAGAACATCATTAACAGTGCCCTCAGAGAGGAATGATGCCAGGACCCATATGCATTTTGGAGCACCTCTCTCAAACCATGCAGCAGAACCCCCTCCCTTACCAAAGAACTACAGGACAAACCTTACTCCCCATCCCTCGAATCTCCATCTGCATTGTCTGGCCAGAGACAGACTAAGAATGTGGCATCCAGCAGGTACCAACCCAAGGCAAGTGCAGCTTGCAGCTGCCCCAGCAGAGACCCAAAGCGATGAGGTCACAGACGCCCAGTTAGAACACATACTGGACGTCATGGGGTCGTCTTGGGTGCAATCAACCAAGGAAACCTATTGTGCTGGTCTGTTAGTCTTCTATGTCTTCTGTGATATGAACAACATCGCAGAAGACCAAAGATGCCCGGTCAATCCAACGCTCCTACTCAGTTTCCTATCCAGTTGCGCAGGATCCTATTCGGGTTCAGCACTCACCAACTTTGCAGCAGCTATCAGGGCCTGGCACATGCTACACAGCAGGCTGTGGCTAATCTCCCACAGCGAGCTAAAAACCCTGCTTGAAGGAGCCAAAGCAGTAGCACCAGAATCATCCAAACTGCCAAAATGCTTACCCTTCACCCCAGATATCCTTTCGTTCATATGCAACCATTTAAACCTTAATGATCCGTTAGACGCAGCAATCTTTGCCTGCCTAAGAACATCCTTCTACTGTATAGCATGGCTAGGCAAGTTTACCATCAAAACCATCAAAGGTTTTGACCCAAGAAAGCATATTGCGAGATCCAGCATATCAGAATCTTTTGCTCGGCACAGCAACCCTGTAACCAAATTCCATATCCCAAGCACCAAAACCTGCCCTACCACAGGAGAGGACACATTTTGGGCAGCTCAAGATGGACCGTCAGATCCAAAAGCTGTGTTAGCTAATCATTTTTGGGTAAACAATGCTAGTAGTGATGCACCATTATTCGCATGGAGACATCCTAAAGGTATCAGACCTCTATCAAAAGCAGAACTCGTCAAAAGGATAGCCACAGTAACAGCTACCGCAAACCTCCCGAACCTCAAAGGACATGGACTGCACATCAGGGGAACGCTAGAGTACCTGTTATGCAGGATCCCTTTTGATGTAATGAAGTCAATGGGTAGATGGTCCAGTGACACATTCACACTGTACCTCAGAGACCATGCCCTAATACTCGCACCCTACATGCAAGCATCACCAGCACTAGAACCATTCATGCGCTACACACAGCCCCCATTGTGCTGAGAACAAGTGAGTCTTTCGCTCCTAGAACGTGGGCATAAAGCTTCACTATACGTGTCGCTACACTCCTACTATTTGGGAGCACAGCTCACCTTGAAGCCCAGGTTTGAACCCATGCTTTGGGCTTGCACCGAAAACACCAACACTTCATATCCCATCAGCAGTCTTGTCTCCGAGAATTTCCCTCTAAGTTCACTTAGTAGTCACACCTAACTCAATCTCCTTTCATTATGCACCTCGAATCTAACTTTGTTATCAAACAGCTACAGAGCAGTGCAGCACATAGACAGACTCTTAGTGAAAATTCTTGATTTACCCCAAGTATAACAGCCACACACTGCTCTGTTTCTTTCAAAGTAGGTAATAGAAGGGATGGTAAGGTACGAAAGGCACGGGAAAGGAAAGGTAAGCGTCGAGAAGGCTGAAGTAAGGTACACAGACCTACTTGACAGGTACCAAAGTGCCAAATGCATCCAAGGTCCAAACTAGTATAACCCCTGTCCTGTTTGGGGGTATGAGAGTGATACATCAGTGGTATATCATCAGCTGGTCATTAAGATAGGGATCCACATCCTCGTACATTGCTAGCTTGTAAGTGGTGACAACAATGATTCATGTATGGCAATTAACTGATCATTACAGTCTATTTGATTATGACTCTCGAAGTCGTGTCGTGTTTGCAACACACCATCAAAATCTTTGTCCGTAACCTCCCAAATTTTGCCTACTAGCTTACCTTAAAGTTCACCTTGTACTAACACATCAGGATTATCAATATATATTTGGGAAAAGTTTATAATATGTTATACAATATGTGAACAAGATATTTGAAATTCAAACAGCTAGCTGAGCAAACAGGCGAAACCCGAAGTTGCACCCCATTGCCATTCCTTGAAAAACGACTCAAAAGCTCCAACTACAAGCACGGTCTCTCAAGTTCTAATCGTCCTGAGCCATGTTATCAAAGACAAGGCGAGAATGAATAACCACCGCTTACTCATATGTTCATTAAAACATCCCCATGTCCACCCAATAATCCACCCATTGTGCCGCGTCTGCCGAAGACAGTGGCTTCAGCCCCCTTATTGTTGGACTGACGCGCTCGGCTACGGCGGTGGCGAATGACTTCATGCCACCCGCTTCGGAGGCCATCTCTCCAGATGCCCTGATCGCGATGTCTGATCGAGCCATGGAACGCATGAAGTCGAGGAGCTTGATAGCGGGCTGCGATTGAAGACTATATGGGAGAACGTTTTGGCAAGCTATCGAGATACACTTACGATGCGCTTCATGCTCTCTTCGCTCACGTCCTTGGCACTCGATTCGAGCCTTTCGAGCCACTCCGAGAATGGCACAAAAGGTAGTGGGTGACTTGTTATCTTATGCTCAACCATGGCGTCCGCAATGGGCTGCATCAACGTCTTCCACGCGGTCGGTCTCGGATGCACCAGATTCATCACGATGGGAGGTTCTTCTTCTGCGAAAGCTACATCAAGGATAGCATTTGATATGGCGTAGGGAGGGATCCAAGACACAAACTAAACCGCACATGTCATTAATCGCTACCCTCGATAGTGATGGACTTACTCCCTGAGCTTCCGGAAGCGCCCCTAGGCTCACACTTGATTTGACGAAGATCAGCACCCAGTTTGTCGTGGACCAAGCGCCTCGCGGAGGTCCTCCTGATACTTGTCCTATTCTGAATGATGTTGCCGGTAACTTGCTGTTGACGAGGACCTTATTGGAATCAGTGTTCGTAGAATCTATGCCCCCCGACATAGCTTGTGACTTACTCTTTCCGAAACATACTTGCTCGCGCCATAGCCAAGACCTACTGCGACCCCTGCGTCGCATTCTACTTCCTCAGGGAATGGTCCTTTCGCGCTACTCCAACTCTGAGCAGATGAGATGGAAGATGCGAACATGAAACGCGGCTTTGGATGACACGGAGAAGATAGAGCCAAGTCTATAAGATTCCGCATTCCCTGCACATGAGAGTCAAATGACGAGAGCGCCAGGTTAAAGTCGAGTCGCCAAGCGTTGTGGATGATGACAGTGACAGACGTGCGGATCTACGCCATCTTTAGTTAATTAGATGTCACTGGAAATGACGCAAACCTTCTGATATAACTCCTCATCCAGACCCAGGCGATCATCGGATGTATCGGTCTCTACATACACTAGCTTGTCTGACTGAAGCAGGGTAAAATCTAAACCGCGATCTTTGAACGAATCTTCCTGTCGCTGTTGGATGGATGCCCCCTTTGACGGGCGATTGAAGGCATATACCACAGACACGTCCTCGCGCTGGAGTAGATCGGCAAGCAGGTATGATCCAAGACCACCAGTGGACCCAGTCAGAGCAACCACATGATCGCTTTGGCTGCACCCATTAGCCAGAGTGATGTTGGCTTCTGTGACAGAGTTTGCCAATCCGACTGAATACCTCTCGATCATGTTCTCGATATCAGCCTTGGGGTTGACGGTGCCTGCACCATCCTGCTGCAATACTGCATTAATGACGCTTCTCGCGAGCCGGCGAATCGAAGGACTCGAAAATATGATGTTCTGGTCAATCCGCGATGCTGATGCCTGAACATCGCGATCTGGGGATGAGCTGAGAGAGCCAATAATGCGGTTTTTGAGGAATGTCGCAGAGAGACTAGATGTACGAGTAAGCAGAGCGCTAGCCTTGACTCGTGTTCGACCCACCTATCGAAGCCCTGAGCAAAAAGGTCTGTGTCAGGATCAACTGCCTTGTCAGCGTTTACAGCAGCAGCGTGGATCTTGAGCCATTCCTCGACGTCTTCCGCAGTCCAGCTTGTAAGGTAAAGGTACATCGATACCTGCTCTAGTGCTGCCCTCCACCTTTTCATATCTGTTGGCCGTGAAGTCTAGTTGACAGAGTGACGAATGGGTACTATGCTCACAGTGCATTGATCTCCGCCTCATACAGCTCGACGGTTGCTTTCTTCATCACGGTCCCTTTTCCGGCTCGAAGCATGGGTTTCTTATTGCGTGTCACAAGAATCATCTCTTTGAAGATCCTGCTGAAGGCAGGAGCTTCTTTATTCGCTTCCTCTATGTCCGGCCTTCAAGAACATCTTCAGACTGAATGGCAGCATACGACCTTTTAGAGAACTTACCATAGTCGGTTCCTAAACTCAGCAAGTTGTTTTCCGTCATCAACGTCAATTTCACACCTTGCTCGTGGTTCTATGAGGATCCCAACTTGATTGCGCCCACGGCCGAAGATGACCGCGCCGTTTACGTAGGGGTTGGCGCAGATGACGCTTTCCATGGGAGCTGGTACTGTCTTCTCTCCAGATGAGAGTACCAAAACGTCATCGATCCTTCCTACACTGCAAGGAAAATGTCAGAGAAGGCGAATCACGCAAATTTCAGTCGTACATCTTCCACAAACCCTCTATCGTCGGGTGCTTGATAAATACATCCGAAGTAGCATAACCCTTGACGTCCGGAAGATTCTCTACCGACACTTGATGCGTCGGAGTTGTCTGTGAGAAAGCGTTTAACGCCGAGAGGATGTTTAAGTATCAAGTCGGAGGCGCACCAAAACTTGACACTCATATGTACCATCGCCCTGTGGAGCCCATCTGATATTGGAATTTGGTCCAAATCGTACCCAGTCCCACAACTTTTGCTCGACCGAATTTCGGAAGACACAAGTGATGACACCACATTCTGTAGCGCCGTAACCAGAATAAAGCTTGACCCCTGCATTCACCAGGGCATTTCCCATCTTAGGCGCGAGAGGACCGCCACCATGGTACTGCATGATTGGTATCAACGCGAGTCATTCCTTGTCACAGCATCAATAACAAACTTACAATATAATCAAGGGTCTTCAGAACATCGACAGCACTCGGCAAAACCGACCATTGTTCCAGAAAGGCAGGCACAACTGCCAAAGCGTTCGATTTCGTCTTGAGTACAGAGTCCAATATGTTTTTCGAGTTGGGTAGTACAGGGGTCGCCAAGGGATCGAGGAAGGATGTGGGCGGGTAAATAGACACACTGTTCAGGGTGGCGATGGGAATGAGCAGCTGAAGATATACACCAAATGTATGGAATGATGGCAAGGACGCAGTACCGATGCGGATAGGAGCGGGAACGTCGATGTGTTCGAGAATACATGCTAACGCCACTCCATCTTAGCAGTGTTCGCCGTGCAGATTATTTTACTGACTCACGCGTTATGCACCAGTGGATGGCAGTTAGATTAGTCATTGGAATGGGTTTTGGGAAACCAGTGCTGCCAGAGGAGTGCAGGTAGAATAATATATCATTCTCAGACGATGGAGAACCTGCCAGTGGGGAAGAGTACGGGACAATAGCCGCATTGGGAGTACCACTAACGAGTGCAGGGTACAGGTGATTCAGCGACGGAATCTCGTCGATCTGCAGCTGGTTGATTTGAGTGGCAGAAGAAACAAGACCTGCTTTGACTCTGTCGATGAGGGAAGCAAGAGAGTGCTGAGTCGTGATTAAACGACGGCATCCTGTTTTCTGCATCATGCTCGTGACTGCCGCTGCCGAATTACGAGGGGACATGGGAAATGGCTTGAAATAACTGTGATTAGAAACCTGCTCACTCAGAAAATATATGTACACACAACTAGTCCAGCGAATATTATACCCATGAATACAGTCTGATAAAGAAGGGTGTCAGAATTCGCGATGAGGGCAACCACTTCTCTATCTGCGCCTGCGGAGGCTGGCCTAATTGCGTGGGCGGCCCGATGACAAGCTCGATAGAAGTCTGAGTGTGAGATAGAGACTAGGACATTGCTGTCAGGTTTCTCGTAGACAAAGAAAGTGACGTCCGAGTTATGTTGCGCATTGAATTCCACCAATTCAGGGAGGAAGAGAGATCCGTCGAGGGGAGGGTAATTGACATGACTTCGGTGATACACACTTACCATGATGAACGATTGTAGACAGTTAGGCTGACTATTCTTGCACAAATAAATAGTCGTTTTCAAGCGGCATTCTGAAGAAAATTAATATTAATGCAACTTATTTATTTGAACTTACATGTATCGCGCCAATGGAAGAGGGAACTGGGCTGTCTATTCCTGAAAATCTGGCTATACAGACGGTCTAAATATTGATGCGGCATAGCTGATTTCGAGGCTGACTAGATATGAGTCATATGACTAGTAGATCTGATGGCGATCGGACTAGTATTGGTGTACATGAAGCCATTCCGAGTGACTTCTGAAGTGATTCAGCTCCCTAGTAGTCTCGTGAACTAGTCGCCTTGTACGAGCAGGGAATGTGTGTTCTCGCCATCCCGAGGGACAGGGACGTCAGAAGCTATGAGAATTTTGGCTGAAAGCATCTATAAGAGCAGCTTGAATTAAACAGCAAAAGAGAACAAACGCATACGAGAGTCGATAGAAATGCCTGTGGAATCGGAGGACCGACGGGGAGTGGCATATCCATCAGATCCATTCAGATTGAGATGCTGCATGGTGAGGTGACTGAAGTTATATAGGAATGCTGTTTGCGTGTTGGTTGCAAGTTGGTTTACTGATATGATTAGGGAAAACAGAGGACTGTGGCGTCATGAAGTGTGGCGTGTGAAAGTGGTCACGGGCCGTCATGATCGGGCGTGATGGAGAACATTGGCGGGAAAAAATCACCTAAACCTGGACCAAGATACATAGGTCCAGGAATGCCCAAGCTTTTACATTGCTCACATGAACGAGTCGCGAACGTATGAATATCTTAAACAGCTCATTAAAATTAATGCTTCTTCAGCTGAAATAGCCACAACATCTATGATCTAATACATTACAAACGCAGACTCTAAATGCACAGCCTCGCAAAAGCAATGGTATAATTTCTATCTTCGTCCCTTGAAAAGACTGAATATGCTGCCCTTCCGGATGCGAAATATATATGTGAACGCGAATATAGCACATACCTCAAAGTTAAAACTGATGAGCGCACTTGTAGGGCACTCAAATAAAAAATAACGTACATTGAACACGACGTTGCCCAGTACAATCCCCGTGTTTCGCCAGTGATGAGAATATGAGATGTTGAAACTGCTGAACATGAACTGATCGGTGGTGCGGTAAGGACAGTATAGGCATTGAGTCGTCGCATCGGGGTTTGTGATATAGCCTCCGGCAAAAGACATGAAAGGATCCATATACGCCGCACAGCTGAGTCCGCTGGGAGGATTAATTGGCACTAATTCATTTGACGCGCAATTGATCAACTGTCCACCAATGGCTGAGGGAAGCCTCAGTAAAAGTCAAACGGAAAAGAGCGTGCACTGACCTTGACCCAGGAGACCTTCGACAATATACGTGAATGGAGATACCCTGTACATCCATTTCCACCAGCCCAACGCACGGAAAGGCTGCAAAACACCGTTACTTCAAAGGCGTTAGCGATTTGACCGGCAAAAGTGCGAGTTGAACTCACAACATGACGACGAATGAAAATATCATGCTGAACAACAGCGATGCAATCACTGCGTTGGGTGCCATGGCTCCGATCGCCTCAGCGAGGGTAGTGTAATAGAGTGGGAACACGATTCCGTACAACAAGTATGTGTAGCCTGCTCGATCGGTGGCGAAACCGACCGTCCAGTACCAACAAACAAAATACAGCGACGAGCAAAAGATGTTCCAGGGAATCTCGACCAGGATCTGCGACGTGGCAAGTGCAGTCCAGCAGTATATTCTGCTCGGTCGCTCGCGGACTTCGTAGATAGAGCGAATATCAATGTAGATAGATTGGAGTTGCTGAGTCATTGGGACAGAGAGAATAGTTGTTAGGAAAATCGACTGCGCTGGAATTAGCGTATAACTTAAGAGCGAGCATGAAATAAACGCACAAAAAGCTTATTCTGCGTCCCTTGCAAGGTGTCCTTGGAGTTGAAGAAAGTAAACCCAACGAGCAAACCACACACGATGTTGAGAATGATCTTCGCGATGATGTATGTCGGGTTGCGCCAGTAGGCAAGGAAGTTACGCTTCGTAAGGACAACAGCTTGGTGAATCCATGGGGTGGCAAATTCAGAGTGACGTTCCGTCTCAACCGATGGCCGTGCGCGACATTCAGCGTGTATCTGTTCGATCTGTGCTTGAAGTTCAGCAGCTTCCGGAGATCCCTTCCAAATGCCATGCCAGTCAACAGAGGCAGTCGCGGTTGCGCCGACCCCAATGGTATCCAGCATGTACTCAGCACTTGGATAGTAACGATATGAGAGACATTTCAGACATGTAGACGAAGCGACTTACGGATTAGC
The DNA here is from genome assembly GCF_016647625.1 of Suillus subalutaceus. Taxonomy (NCBI): domain Eukaryota; kingdom Fungi; phylum Basidiomycota; class Agaricomycetes; order Boletales; family Suillaceae; genus Suillus; species Suillus subalutaceus. Next base: position 21,905 of record NW_024540296.1, read on the forward strand.
ATCGGCGTCACAGTGAGTGGCTCCGTTGCGCTCAAAGTAATCCAACATAATCGAGGATTTATCGCCGACATCACCAAAGTAAACGGTCTGACCACCCTTGCGCAGAAGCAGTAGTCTGTCAAACACCTGGAAGGAGTTCGGCAGAGGGTTGGTGAATGCTGGTTACAACAATTAAGCGTGCATTGAAATCCCAAATCTACCAGTAGCATACTCACGTGCAAAGAATGGCCTGTCCATTGTTTGCCAGTTCACGAAGGAATGTCACGATTGCCCAGGCGGACTGGGAATCGAGGCCGGATGTTGGTTCGTCAAGGAATAAAAGGAGTTTAGGCTTTAAAACGGTCAGCACGACATCAAAAATGTGGCTCCAAAGGATGTACCTTTGCTGCGAGCTCAACCCCGATTGTAGTACGCTTGCGGTGCTCAACACCCAGTGATCCAACGATAGCGTCAGCATAATTTTCAAGGCCGCACATGATAAGGCACTTGTCCACGCTATCCACAAGTCTCAGTCGTACATGTATGGTGAATAAATATGAACATACTATGATTCAAGTTCTGCAGATGGAACGGACTCAGGCTGTCGTAGGCGAGCAGAGAACAGAAGAGCCTCGCGAACAGTCGTTTGCGGCAAGTGAGTGTCCATTTGTTGACAATAGCCGCTTCAAGGAATATCAACGAAAGATCTTGACTAGTAGGAAGGTTACTCACGTCTGAGCCTGAAAGTCTGCGGGAACGCGCTGCCCGTTGACGAACCGATCTCCCGTAACAACTCCAACATCGACCCGTTGAGCCAAAACATTGAGCAATGTCGTCTGTCATAAGAAGTTGGACGAAGAGTCCTGAAGATAGATATGCGACGAACCTTTCCAGCGCCGGATTCACCCATGAGAGCCGTTAATTTTCCAGGTGCAACGTACCCAGAGACATCGTCGAGCAAGCGCCGTTCTTCGCCTGATACCGATACGACGTATTGAATGTGCCGCCAGGTAAATGCATCATTGGTTGCTGGCCTTTCGAGTAGACTATAGGGTGCAGGTGCGCCGGCGGTCCGCGGCGCGCCACTGTCCAAAGATGGTGGCCGGGTGGATAGCTTGCTGGATTTTTCTTCATCTTCCGTGGTGGCAATGACTTCCACTGCACGTGTTCCTTGCTTGAAGAGGGTCACCGCGGTATCAAACGCGGAATTCGTGTTGTACTCCGCAGCGATGAGTAAGAACACGAAGAAGCCAACCCCAAAGGTAAGGATGATACCGTAATTCTGCAGAGTATAAGATCTCAGCGAAAACGATTGTGATTAGAGGATCAACTTACTTTCCAGAGATCACCATATGAGTAGCCGTATGATATGTTCACGAACCTATTGCCGTCTACAGCAATCATACCAGGCAGTGATCCGACAGTCGTGCAAACCTGGTTCGCCAAAGAAATATTCTCGTATCCTGGACCTTGGGGAACAAGAGTGGTGCAAGTGGCGTTCAGTGTGTGGAACTCGTTTGTCAGGATGGCCTCGAAGCCGTAACGAAGAGGCTTCATCAAGCGGTTCAGCTCAGATCATGAACAGAGAGAAACACATGCTCACATTAAGATATGTTGTCCATCTGAGGGCGCCTGGCATACTTTGGCGAGGAATGGTGTAACCGGTGTACAGGCAAAGAAGTTGTACGGAGATACCAGCCATAGACGTTGCACTGGACTCCTCCTTAAAACTGGCCGCGAGCATTCTGAAGAACGCATTCATCGTAATAGTCATGGTGAAGACTATCAAGAAAAATATACTGTAGACCGATAACAGCCAATGGCGCTTCAGATAGAGAGACGCGACATGCACTCACAAGAACTGGGATGCTGATTTTTGAAGGCCGACCATGAAGTAAACAATGACGCAGAAAACAGCTTGAATCATGAACGCGATGGGGATGTCTACCACTGTGTGAGCAAAAGCCTCGATGAAGGGGTAGTACATCGCTGCTTTATGGTGGCGTGATAAGATCGGGCGCTGGGCGAACAGAGCGGGAATTTCTGCCATCGCAGATATTGCGCCAAAGATAAGAGAGCTACATGGCGTCAGACCGTCCCTTGGCATGGCCGAACAAGACACTCACAAGAACAAAACACTTCCCCGAGAGAAAAAACCCGAGGTTGCATCAGGCAACTGAAAAAAGATTGCGCCCATGATGATGGCTTGGAAGATTTGGACACTGATTGATAAAGTGGAGTCAGAACATCACATGATGAATATCATATCAAAACGCACCACATCTGTACCACCTGCGCGGACAAGTCGCCCTTAATAATTTGCATACGGCGAACCATCACAGCCCTAACTTGCATAGGGATAGATATGGTATACGAGTTGTTCTTGGGTGCATGATGCGAATGCTCCGTAACTGCACTCAGCCGGTATGCAGCTTTCCGGTCAGGTTTGCCAACATGAAGTGCCCGATACTCGTCAATTGCCTGACGATTGAGACGGCCAAGCTGAGACACCCGAAAATGGGAGGCCATCTCCTCTGCCGTTCTGGGCACTGTACCTTTGAACCCTGACCTAATCTTCCGGCTAATTGGGTCGGTGACTGATGATCGATGATCAGGGACGCGAGCGAGAAATGAAAGAGGCAATAAAACGCACCACCGACGAGGAAATCTGCCGTAGTCTGCCTATTATAGGGCTCATAGCCCATATCGATGAAATATTGACGGGCGGCTCTGGCCGGCCCAAAATAGGCCATTCGACCTTCAGTGATGACACATACCTTGTCGAAGAGCTCATACAATTGCTCTCCAGCTTGGTAAATGGACGCAATAGTTGTTAGACGTGCGATGTCAGTACCCAGACGCAAAACTTGAACAAACTCAAGCGCAGTAGAGGCATCTAAACCGCGAGTGGAGCTAAAAGTGCCGAGTTAACGCCAGAACTGAGCATACCACACTAGAAGCGTACTTGTCCCATGCGCCAATCGTACTTCTGCAAGAAAGTGCCTCTGCAATGGAAACACGCTTTTTCTCTCCACCAGAAACACCGCGAATCGCGGCATCACCGACAACGGTTTTCCGAGCATGTCGAAGGCCGAAAATTCTGAGGAGAACGTCCAAAAATTCGGCATTAAATTGCTTCCTTGACTGATCGCCGAAACGGGTTTGAGGTGTACGAGTTTTGATGGAAAAAGATAATGTCTCCTCGACCGTCAAGGTAGGGAAGTGAATGTCGTCCTCTGGGCAATAAGTGACGTCTCCGCGGTAATGGTTATGGATATCTTGAGGGGTAAATGAATCATACTCTACCTCTCCTTCAACAGCATGGTACTCCCCACGCTGATTGGCGAGGGTCTTGAGGAAGGTGCTGCATCCTGACCCAGGTTTGCCAAGAACGACTGAAAGAATAAGGTTTCATGGGGTACATGCTTCGGAAATGCTCACGTAACATTTCGCCAGGTGCAACGACGCCTTCGAAGCCCGACAATATATCCCGCACAGGTGGATGACGAGCTTCACTAATTGTGCGCAAGAGCGAGGTAGGGCTAAATAATGACCCCATGGTCGGTTGCAATGATGTTCTCGCACCAATGCCTACCACACGGAGGTCATTGAACACGACACCGAGCTCACGCCATTTGATTTCTTCCTCATCACGTCTACAATTAATTGTCGGTCATAGCCAGACGTTCATGAAATGGTCCTAACTCACCGCTTGATGATGTCCTTGAGATGTTTTTCGAAGTTGAAATCTTCATCCCCGACTATGGCTAAAACAGAATTGCGATGATTATCATGCGATGTTGCACTTGTATCGTTGGAATGGGGTTGTAAGGTGGGGCTGGAGTCATCAGAGTCGCCGGGAATAGGCATCCTAAGGAGTCAGGCGGGAGTGGCTACCAGTAGCGAGGAACGGATGGTTTTTATACATGGTGCTACTAGTATAAGGTGAATAATACTAATACCTTGGCCATAACGCATCAAGCTGAACGAATTCGAACGCAACGTTAGTACTATTACTGACAAGCATGTTACTGACCAGCATGGTGACTCTTGTGTCTGTAATAATTTCCCAAATATTAAACGCCGGAAATAACCTGGGTCCTGTACCGCCACCACCTGACAGCTATATTTAGCTAATTAGCTACCTTCGTATGCACACGTAATTTTGATGACAGTGCCCGCAAGCTTCAAGCAAGTGGCATCAGACTGCATCAGACCACTTCACTCGGCAAGATAGTCCGACGGGAATTCCAGAAGGGCTCCATCATGGACCGTGGACCATCCTAAGTGCAGCAACCATAAATACGCCGTCCTTCCTTCGAGTCACCCTCGAGTTGTTCGATGCTGTCGCATGAGATGCCGTGGCAAACGTGGAAGTGGCGACGTATGCTCTTTCCCGAACCCGATCGTTATATTTGATAGTGATTGTCAAAGTATCGAGTTGACGAGTGGATAGTATACCCTGAATTGTGAGTCAGTGCTCTAGTTGTGCCATTTTTTATTTATTTTAAATCTAGTTTTTTGTCCATTGAGAGTGATACTCTGTGTAGGACAGTACTTGAAGCTGTGATTGCCAGCCTGCAAGAGTGACTGATAAGTTCGTTGTCGATATCTCGGAAAGCAGGTTGGCGCTCGGTAACTGGTGTTCTCATATGGAAATATATCTACAACTGTGGGATCGTAGAAGCTATCGTACCCAGCTGGCCATGAAATGCATAATTCAGCTGCGATGAAGCCGTAGCCATCGCCAGCTGTCGCTGTCGCGGGATGTGTTAGACTGTGCAGGATGCGCCTCTTGCGACGGTGACCGATCATCGCCAGTTATCATCTAGAGATTCGGTCTTCGTGCTCCTTCGTGGCGGAGCACCTGCGGCAATATTTGTATTGCGTTTACGGTGCGAAGATTTTGGCATCTAGCAATGAAGTAACAATTTTTTCCATGTTTGACTTACAGTGGTCAACCCTCTAATATGAACCTCGGTGTATTCTGGCCCATCGAGAATTGTCGAATCTGGTGTGGTCCCCCATAAGTACACATGTTCCTTCTCTGCCCAGTGTAGTACGTTAATGTTACTCCTTCAGGAGTTCTTGCGGGTACCAAAGACCTGGGATAACTCTGATAAAGATTGATGTAATGTAGCACAGCGTATCAGTGGCGGGAAACACGGTGTTCTCTAGGAGAGGCCCTGCCCACACCTTTGAAGAAGGCTGGGTGGGTCTAGATCATGGGTGGAGATTGTAGGCACTATGATTCCTTCTCAGTGAGAAGAGCCTTTACTGCCATTCGCCTCGGGAAGGTGAGATATTGTTCCAGTTACCACATCGACACCAACTCAGGTTTGCTGAAGATAAGAAAGAGTGAACGGCATCGGCAACCACCAGATGTCATAAACGCAGTGAACTTCCCAGGCAAGACAGCCCATGACATACATCGCTTGATCAGAGATTTCACGTAAAGATGTCTGCGAGTATAGCATTCAGACTATCGAAAGTCGAGTATGCAGCTGCTTCAGAGCGGCAGTACAAGAGTTTTAACAGGATGCCAGCGCAGATGAACTGTTGCATTAAGATACAGATAAGAGCACCGCCAGGAACCCAAGTGGGGCACAAGTAGCACCAAAGTTCTGAGGGTGGGCGTCATGAATTCATAGATACACAGAATCATAAAATGACTGCCACCTATCCTTTATCGCAAATATGACGTTACCAAATGCCAAACGTCAACATCGATGTCACCGAAGTCGCCCGGTATACAAACCTGATTTTCACGCGAAACATTCACAGTCAGGACTGACCCTGGGGGATAAAAGTGGAATAAACTCACTGTCAAGTGTCAGTGTAGGGAACTCGTTGATAACAAGCGCATATACAGCGAAATGACACCGCTCTAGGGTAATATCAAGATAATGAAGATGCCAGCAACAGCCCCGGCGTGGTGCTAGGACGAGGTTAAAACGTGCGGCAATCGTTCTTAAGGTGTGCAGGACTCACCAAAAAATAAGGCAGTATCTTGCAAGCCGACCAACGAGGAAAGTAAGCGAACTCCAAATCGAACAATTGAATTGGAATATCGACAACAGGATACGTGACTCTGAAGCTCTGGATAAAGTATAGTTTTCTGGTGACGAAGTGTGATCGGACGCCAGAAGAACGGACTTATGTATCAAATGCGGCAGTCCTCAGATGAATTATAGTGCTTGTACCAAGGCCTGAGGAATAGTTGAGCCGTGAGACACGACTATAGTATGATCAAGATAGTGAGATATACTCACAAGAATAGCACAGCAAACAGAACAGCAAATTGAAATAGGCCGAAGCACGTTGAGAAAGACGTTGGCCATATATATCGTTCGCAAATGGAAGATCAATTGATGATTTGCAGGCGGCACGCATGCCCATTTTGGCTCGTACACAGTGACCATTTTGATGATCGGGACGTTTAAATTCAACCCAGTACGCCTGCTTGCGACCATTGTTGCCAATATATGGCTCGGGGTACCGTTCAATCAAGTTCTTATTTTGATGACCAAGGTCAGCAACTGTACAACCGCCAGCGGCGCACGTATCCGCAAACGAAATTTCGTGTCCATGTCGGATCGTCTACCCCACTGGTCTCCCTTACCAGTAGGCAGACGAAGGAAGCCAGGTTCCTTTTGGATATACTTGTGTGGTCTGTGGATTGGGCCAGGTAAAATAACGCGGTCGTGACGCAGCATAGTATGTTACATGGCATTAAACATACCTTGAATTTGAAGTAGCTTCGAGCACGATACATAGGGTATACGCGGGTACTACGCCTGCGTGGTGACCTCGCTGGTGACCCAGCGCGATCTTTTTCAAATTGATTTCTGGACGAAATGACCCTCTGCCTTCGGACTAATAAGCATGAATGAACGAGCAAGTGTCACACCGCGTCATATCGTTCAACAGGAGCGGTTCAGAACAATCAGTCATAGCGTGACGGTGCGATGAATGGAGACATACTCAACATTTTCGGCTACTAAGCGCAGCGTTAACAAGGCTTTTCATCAATGGCAGTCTGAAGCCATCACTTACAATTCGATGTTTCTCAGCAGGACCCAATGCGCACCTACCAACATGCAATGGATTTTGCGGTCAATTCAGGTCCGAATGTACTTTTGCATGCGTTTCACGCCACAACTTATGACAGTATAGGCTGAGCAATTGGAGCGCATTCCTGTCCTTCAAGTCGCATTCCGTCAGTCACTATCTTGAATACACAACGAACCGACCATAGTTTATCGCACTCCCATGTTTCCCGCTCGCTTCACAATGACCTTGCCTAGACCCATATCCTGCTACCTCACAGCGTCATTCTGACTGCCGCGTGCCGATTTCTCACCATTTAGTTCCCGTGTTGTGCTGGCCTCACTGTCTCGTCCTGATAGTCATGCCTCCCTATGTCTCGCAATCCGTACAACGAGAAGCCAATATTTAATGTTAAAGGCACCGGGGAAATCTTATCTTCAGATCGCATCCTGCCTCTCAGCGAAATTCAAGAGTGAGCGATACAACCTCCTCCGTGTCGTACCGCCCGTTGGTGTTTTTGACCTGCCTGTCACTAACCAGATCGTCTCCTGTGGATTCTGCGGGTTACCCTTGTGTCCGGACAAAATCAATGATCGTGTCGGATAATAGCCGACACGTTATGAGTTAGCTTTGGAGGAAAGGAATCACAACATGCCTAGCAGTGATTTTGGGGCGACTGCTACTTCCGGGGCCCGGGATCAAGTTCGTCAGCAAGGAAATTTTGTGACGACCGCTACTACTGAGGGCGGCAAGGAAGAGAATAGCGGCAACGTCGGCACTAGTTGCTTAGTAAGCCCGGACGCCGAGTCCCCCTGCCTCACCTCAGATCTCCTCACTTGAATCATCCTACGACATGTCATAGCATCCACTAATACAAGGCGGCCCCACCAATTCATTAGATCACCGGATCGTCAAATTGTACGTCACCATACAACCCCTTTCATCTAGTAAGGTCGCTGCTATGAGATTCGTCCCTATTCCTATATTTTGAAGATGGCATCTAGAGCGGCACGGGTTCTTCGGTGGAAAGCTTTCCCGCTATCTCGCTACCTGTCACCTGCAGCTAAGCACTTTGGTAAGAGAACGTGCACCACCCCCGTCTTCCCCTATACATCAAACGGGATCCCAGGCGCGTATTTATATCTGCTGGAAGCTCGAGAGTGGCATGCACAACACCCGTCGTCAATCAACCCGTTGAGTCAGACCCCTAACTTGGTGCAATGATGGTCCTAACTCTAATATGTACATCCGAGGTTATGTATCCCAGCCTATTGCAACGAGAAAAACATTCAGTATATGCATGTGTGTATATATATAGCATACAACATGTTTAAAACCGCACGCAACCATCTAACCTTACCTTTCGAGGATGAATGAGACGAGAACGAGATTGAGATAGGGGTGGGTGACAGCGGTAGGCGGCCTGCTTCGTTCCAGGGTGAGTCGACGATCCAATAATAGTCGTACTGAGTTTGAAGATCGTGGCAGCACACACTATTCAAAGGTAGGTTCTTCCGCTTTCACGGTTACAGACCGTGCTTGATCTTCTTCAGCAGCAAGGTCTCTGGACGGATGACTTTCACAGGGAACGAAGAAGGCACGCATCAAGTTGTACTACATCTTTGCTTGTTGGTCGTTCATAGGGGTAGGTGACAACGGTAGGTGGAATCGACGATCTAAATCCTGTTTGAATATCGTGGCAGCAGTGACGCACTTTTCAAAGGGAGGTTCTTCCGTTTTCACGGTTACAGACCGTGCGTGATCTTCTTCAGCAGCAAGGTCTCTGGACGGATGACTTTCACAGGGAACGAAAAAGGCACGCATCAAGTTGTACCACATCTTTGCTTGTTGGTTATTCATAGGGGTAGGTGACAACGGTAGGAGGAATCGACGATCCAACAATAGTCGTATCCTGTTTGAATATCGTGGCAGCAGTGACGCACTATTCAAAGCCAAATTCGTCCGCTTTCACTTGTACAGACCGTGCGTGATCTTCTTCAGCAGGAAGGTCTCTGGACAGATGACTTTCACAAGGAACGAAGAGGCACGCCTCAAGTTGTACATCTTTGCTTGCTGGTTGTTCATAGGGGTAGGTGCCAACGGTAGGCGGAATCGACGATCCAACAACAGTCGTACTGAGATTCAGTCTCCTGTTAGAGTGTTTGAAGATCCTGCCAGCGGCACAGCATTATTCAAAAGGAGGTTCTTCCGCTTTCACGGTAATAGACCGTACTTGGTCTTCCTCAGCAGCGAAAGGTCCGAACGAATAACTTTCACAAGGAACGAACAGGCACGCCCAAGTTGTATCTGGCTGTTCAAAAGGTCACGATGACAGTACTGGTCTCACCTCACTCCAAAACGTACAACTCAAATTCCACGAAACCATCCTAATTGGCAAGTATACACAACGAAAAAAAAAATCCATGTATATACACAATACATTATATGAAACCTTTCCATCCATCCTAAATATAAAACAAGAGAACAAGAATGAGGACAATTAAGATGTGACAGAGCTATCTATCTTTTGGCAGAATGAAGGAAGGGGGGAGCGCGTGGTGGTGGTGGGCGGCGGCGGTAGGGATGTGCCATGACAGATGTGGGATGGGATGGGAAACGCCCAGGTAAAGTGTGTGGACTCGGGGCACGGGCACGCAGGGTGGGATGAGACGAGATGGAAAAAGGCACAGTCCTGCAGCATAAGATAAAAGCGCGATAAATCTAAAATCCAATTCAAAATGCGTTCCTGGCAGGCCCGTGATAAAGAGATTCTGTCCACGTCCATGACATGATAAGAAGAGGAAGATATTAGAGTAGAAATAAAGCGTCAGGTCCCACGAAAAAGAAAATATTTGAAAGGTCTAGGTCCCAACCGTCCGAAATATGAATCTGCAGTAATTGAAATGTGTACGTTGACGTTGTTGATGCTTCGCGTGGAGGTGGTTCGTTGAGGAGGATGTGGTCGGTTCGTCGAGTAGTCGATTCGTCGAGGGGGGTGTCACCTCGAGGTGAACGTGCGTCAGAAGCTGCAATGCCCGCGGGATAGCAAAATGTTCCCCAGAGCCTCTGAGAGAGTCTCAGGCACCAGAACCCTCCAACAACCTCCTATGATCACAATCAGATGCACACGGCCTCCAGTGCACCACCAGAACCAATCCTGATGCTGATGGTTACCCATCACCTCGCCTCGCAGCACATCGCCACCAATCACCATCGCACCCATCTGAAACTGAAACCAAGGTTAACACTCCGACCTCACAAAAGGAAAAGGAACAACGGCACTCACCACTCACAACGCAACACCAATCCCACTAGGCCTAACAGTACTCGGCACCCTCATCCTGCTTCCTGTAGGACCCAAGGACGAGCGATACACCATACCCGTTCCTGTCCGTGACTTTGGCCTATCTATCCCCATGCTCATACTCATACTCCCTATACTCACGACACTCCCCGAAGAATTAGGCTTCACAAGCGTCCGCATCACAGGTGACAAAGGCAGAATCGGCGTGTGCGATTGCGTCAAGGGAGACTGCGGCTGCGGCTGCGGCTGAGACTGCGCGCGTTTAAGCTGATCATGCACGTTCCGGTTGTATGTCAGTACTGCCCCTGGCCGTTGGGGCTGTTCACCTGGTTGGAGGAGTTTGAGGGTGCGCGGGAGGGGGCTTTGGGAGCCACTTTCTCGAGGGCTCGAGGCACTTGGGATAGTGATGCTGCTGATATCTCTAGGGTTCGTGAAGACGCTGTCTCCTGGGTTCGAGAAGCTGCTATCTCCCGTACTCGCGCTCACGAATGCCACAGAGGATACACCCCTGCCGTCGCCGCTCTGCCCTGCGAGAATGGACAAAGACGGATTAGGCGTCGACAACGAAGTGTTAAATGCAGATGGGTGGGGGCTTATCGAAGGTCGGGGGGAGCTCAGCGACGGTCGGGGTACACCGCCCAAGGACGGTCGTGGGACGCCTCCTAATGAAGATCTCGGAACACCACCCAATGAAGGTCTCGGAACGCCGCCCAATGAAGATCTCGGCATACCACCCAACGAAGGTCTCGGCACACCGCCCAACGAAGATCTCGGCATACTGCCCAACGAAGGGCGTGGCGTCCCCGTCCCAGCCTCACCAATAATCCTAAGCCCCCCACCGCTCAATTCCACAGACCCAACACTCGACGTGTTCGAATACGTCCTCAACCTCGAAAGCGAAGGCGGACATTTCTTCGGTGTCAAAGGGAGCGGAGGAAGCGATTTATCGATGTTGCATGATGACAACGTCGATGACTGAGACAGCGAGTGCTTGTGCGAATGTGTCATGCCCGACAAGGGGTTAGGACTCGTCTCCGAGAACGCTACGGGGCTCTGGGGTGTCGCAGGGAATGGAAGGGACAGCGAGGAAGTAGAAGTGGTGCTCGAGCCATTACCAGTCCCACCACCCGCACCCGTCCCGAGTCCACTAGAACTCGACCCTGCGCTATTGCGAAAGTCTGCGCGGGTGGGAGTCACACCATCCATCTCGTTTTCAAGTGGGATTGGGACTGGGACTCGGGTTTCGCCTTTGGGTTTGTGAGGGCGGGATTTGGGACGACAGGTGAGAGGCTTGGTTCTAGGTGGGAGGCTTTTGGAGAATTGTCCGTCGAGGATGACGCGCCCGTCATCTGTGCGTGCAGAGTTGGCTCCTCGGACGACGCGCCCGAACTCATCCACTTCTTCTTCGTTTTCTTCTTCGCGAAGGATAGAATGGGAGATGCTGCGTGAGAGAGGGTGTGGCGAGCGGAGGGAGGAATAAGATTGGGATGTGGATATGGACGTGGCGGATGAGCGTCGGGAGAGGTTGAGCGCTGAGAGACGGCGTGTAAGTGGGGAGGGGGCGTCTTCGTCTTCACTGTTTGGAGTATTAGTATTTGGATTTGGATGCGAAGAGAAGGAGAGAAGAACGAGAACTCGGCGCGTGGCCTAGCGGCGATGTTGATGCCCTTGATCTTCGACGGGGCGGTGTCTCCGCGTAAACCGCCGTTCTTAGCGCAATGGAAGCGACATAAGACAGAGAAGCGAACATGCAGGGGATAAAAGCGCGAGGGTAAAGGCAAGTCCAACTGAGACCGCCAGTCTAAAACGACTTAAATGCTCACCTATCACTCCATCCCAAACCAGTTGTGAGACCAATGCCTCCTCTCAACAACCTTCCATCACGATGCCTCACGCGTCTACCAGGAGTGTCCCTTGAATCCTTTGGATGCTTGCTTCCGGTGGAACTATTGGTGAGCAATGACGCGTCTGATTGGTTTGAGAAATTGGACTTTAGGGACGCTTGTGATAAATTTGAGGCGATGGAGAGACGATTTGGGGCTGGAGGTGATGATGGGAGGAGTTTGGAGTGGGGAGAGAGGAGACCGTGTCGAAGCATGAGATGGCTGACAAGAGAGGGTGAGCGGGATTACGAGAGATCCGGACGAGACGGAAGCGAAGAAAGGGAAAAATGGAACTGAAACTCACGGCAAAGGGGTATGGAGATCGATGCTCGAATCGGAGTCGGGGGCATCCTGGTCTTCTACTTCAACTTCGAACTCGTGAGGATTGGGCAAGTGTTTTGACGACCCTGAGGATCTATACCCATTAAGACTGTTTGCCCTCGAACGTGACTTGTTGGGACGCGAACGAGGGCGCGAGCGTGGACGTGGAGTTGCTTGTATGATAGCTGGAACGTCTGGGCTTATTGAGCCAGGTCTGTCGGGTGGCGAGGGGATGATAAACGCAGGTTTGAGTGCATCTGGAATGTTGTAAGGACCTTCTTCTGATATTGTATGGGTCAGATCATAGGAAGGTTTTCTTGTTGCGCTATGGAATGAACGTAAACTTGAGAGGCTTCCGTTTCTAGTTCTAGTTCTTATAGGAGAGCTCGGATCTGAAGTAGAAGAAGATATAGAGCGTATTGAAGAGTTTCTGCGAACGATATCGGATGGGACCTGGCAGTGGTGGTAGTGGTGCAGTCGGTGGTAGCGAAGGTGGTGGATTAGTAGAGACCGGAGAGACTGGAGAGACTGGAATATGTGAGGGTGGTACAGGAAAAGCTTCGAGTAGGAATGGAACTGGAGTATGTTTGCTTATCATACGGTGTTCAGTTGATGTGGCCATTACCGTCGTCGTCGCTGTAACCGTCGTCCTGGTCATCGTCGTCTTCAATTTAGCTGAAGCTTAAGCGCTGCTCACTCAAAACCAATTTCACAACCAATTTCTCACGATACAAATTTAGATTAGTCTATCAACCGCTCAATCAACTCATTTCATCCATCGAGCTCAACGTGGATCACAGTGTTCACGTCCTTTATGCACAAGTTTGAATCATTTTCGACAACACCGTCAACAACAAATATTTCTTTAGAGGGCTCACTTTGTCGACGTCGTTGAATCACTATTGTCTTTCATCCGTCTCTTAGCAACTCCTTTTTCTTTCCGCGGAACCATTGAACTTTCCGCACAACAACCATATGCTATCTGATCACGTTCCATTCTCCCAATAAGCTTCCAGGTCCCCATTAAAGTTCATCATCGCCCCCCGCCTCAACCACTTGCCTATTGGCTCATCCACTCCACCTGAAAACAAATGGCAGTCTCTCACGTCTCGCTTCACCTGTGTCGGTACCTTCAATCAGGTCCGGATCCGCGTCTGACTCATCAGTACCTCCAGCCTTAACTATCACCAACATCCGGAACCAATTCTGACGATATCGTAAGCAATATTCCGTGTTGTTATCAATATCGTGACTATTTTAGACACACCTGACGATGACATCATGCAAATCCTTGGCAATTCTCACAAAGCTGCATGTCCGAATCAACCCTGTCATCTTCATGAGTGACCGGACATGGCTAAACTCACCCCGTAATTCAAATTCACTATAGGTCCACCATGACAACACCATCCCTTATCTCACAAAAGTACAATAATCATCCGGTAGTCCGTGAGTCGCTCTTCCACCATCGTGCTCTAGGTCTTTTCATAATCAGATACTTCGAGGCGATAGACGTTTTCATTTCCGCAGAAATGAGATTAGCGCATCAGCATCAGACATACCCATTGCTTCTTCGCTTGGATTCAGTAATACTCTATTGTCAAAGGAAGCCTTCTTTGGCACATGACTGTTTTCTGGGCGCTCTAGATCTTGCGATACCGTCTGATTGATCGCGAGGAAAAATTGATGCATGATAACCCGCAGAAGACATTCAACAGACTGTCTTTCAAGGATCTAATCATGTGATCACGAAAGTACAAACCTTCAAGACCACAGTATGCGCGGTTGAATATTGATGCAGATGAATGCGCTTAGCAAGCGAACTCGAGGCTGCGGGGCGAGCGCGATCTTAACCTCGGCACTCTTGATAGATAAGTTATCACCGCTCAGCGCTCGATTTCAAGCCTTGGGGCCTTGGACCTTGGAATTTGGACCTCTCCATCTTGTACCTTGACTGACTAAATTTTCCATGAACCGGTAAAACGGTACACACGAAGCCGTCCGATATTGATATCAAAGGAACGCGCTGATTGATCGTGTGATTCCCGTGTCGTCTTCTGCTGGAGTTCGGACTTGCGCTTGACAACTTACCAGTCGGATTTCTCGGGAAAAAAACTTTGAGGTGGGTGAGAGTTGTAACGGTTGTTTGATGCACCTGCCGTTATTCAAAGCTCTAGAGTTGTCTAGCAGTCAGCCGTCGACATATATGACACCACCTCATACTCACATCTGACAGTCGCCCTCAGTCGCTTGTTATGGACGGACGGGGCTTCTACTAATAGGTCTGGATGTATGGCTCGACTTGAACTCTACGTTGTATTTGAATCTGGAACGCGAGCAAAAGTTAAAAAGCACCATATGAATATTACTATTCGAATGACTAGGCCTCAATACGAATGTTAACTCGCTCAGTCGATCGAGTAGAACTAATTCAAAGACGACGTCTGAGTCGCTCCCTAGATACATGCGCAGCGTTATGTACTATTCGAATGACTCGGGCCATCCACATTCCCAGTGCATGTGAAGTTTCCTAGTCAACCCAGTAGAACCAATTCAAAGACGACGTCGCTCCCCCTGCGATATATATATATAGATGTATGCGCGGTATTATGTACTATTCGAATGACTGGACCTGTCCACATTGAACGTTGTCGTCGACGGAACATACCCCAGTCAGTCGAATAGAAGATTCAAGACGTTGCTCCTCACACAAGTTCAAGAGGACTATGTAGGACGCGAGTCGAACGCAAGCCGTGCCGTTGGACTTTTTGAGTCGCGGAGAACGCGCGGCGCTTGAATATTTGACAGGCCGCAGCATGTCCCACAAGTACCAATTCATCATGTACTATCATTTGGAGAGTGCATCCAAGGTATACATCATCAGCGGTATCCTTTGAAAAGTAGTAAGCCAGGGCAACAATCGAGAAAAGCTGCGGAAAATTCACTGTCAGACACATGTGTGATGAGAACGAGCGCATTTCAATAGACAGGTTCTGACGAATGATATGACTTTCAGAAAGTACAACTTGTACGGAATCTACGGATCGCATGTTCTTTATGCACCGACCATGCTTCAAAACAAAGACACTAGAAGTTCGAACCATGCGGTCGAAGTCGTCCACGTGACTCATTGATGCGAAGAGCGCAACTCTTCGCATCCGAGTTACATGCACGTGGATACATTCCCTTACATCTTCTTTTCATTCTCTTTCGTTATCTCACCTTGTGCTCAGACTTCACGATCTCCTTGCTTCACCGAGTATTTTCACCTCACCATATGCTCCTTATGCTCGTTCCGGCCTAGTTAAGTATTCGAAAACGTGCTAGTATATATACTGCCCATGTACACTCATACCTACAGCGAATCCAATAGTTAGATCCCCGCTCCAAGTACGACCGAAAAGCCTCCTAGAAAGTCTCCGTCCTAACGTCTTCCTACTCTTCTCGAATTCCTTTGCACTCGTCTCATTTCTGCATTGTTTTGTTCACAATTCCCTGCTGAACTCATACCCACCCTTACAAACTTAATGAGAGGGTTGGATTTACTAGTAGTCAAAACTTGAGCACCGTGATTTTCCTTTCCTTTGAGATGTTTGTCCGATAATGGGCCACCACCAAGTTTGCGTCATTTTAGTAAACCGGAAAGCTTAGGCAGTGCATGCTTAACAGTGGTCGTAACACAATCAACTTGTGAAGGTTGGTTTCACTTGGTCAGATGAGATTAAGAAATCGATAGCGATGGATGAGAATAACTTACAGTGAATAATTAGTGTGATGGAACCAACAGCTACGGCATATGAATGGTGTTTAAGTTCTTGGTATCGCGTCCATCTTCTCGAACGCCCATAAGTTAAGGATGATAACTAGAAAACTCTCCGAGGAAAAGCTGAAGCCATCACAGGACGTGAAGGTGAATCCCTTTTCATGGACAGACTATCACATAAAAAGAGGTTTCGGCGCCGGCGCTAGTTAACAAGGACCTCAGAGGATCTATACACCGCAAAAATGTTGTCAGTAGGTTTCGAACCAACTCCAAGAGCAACAGATTTTGACTCTGTCGTGGTAGCCACTTGGCTAAGACCAGTTAGATGGACCCCTGAGGAATCCATCCATAAGTCAATATCAAGGTGTATTCCGATAGAAAAATAGCTCAGCAGGTTTCGAACCTGCGCAGTCAAAATGAAACAGATTTTGATTCCGTCGCGGTAGTACCACTTGGCTAAGACCACCATCCGACGAAACGGAGTGCATCTGGGAATCGTTAATTCCGGGAGGTGAAAGTCCGGCCGACAGTGCGATCAACGGATGAATCAATAATGTGAGACCTAGACCTTGGGCGGCTGACGCGCTGCGGCACTGGTGCGGGTCCGAAACCATACTAGGCATAGCGTTTGCGTCCCCGTCCTCAGCAAGCTCACGCCGGCCATGATGGACATATATGAGTTTGTCCTCGCGTCGCGCGAGGTCCGATATATGCTCTCGTCAGTGGAACACAACGACTTTGCGCGTAGGATATGGAAGCAGCTGTAAGTAGGAGGTAAGTATTGTTTCGTGTTCTTACACTATCATAAGTCGCCAATAGTGATCACGGGCCTCTCAGCTCAGAACTCCACTTCAAGACCTCAAGTCGGCGAATCGGATACTACCCAACAGATTCTCTGTACCTTGCCACGTGCCCGAGTCCTGTGAGATGAAGTTTTGTTACTTATCTGGAGAATGTAGTCCATGGATTCTATGTAAAGAGCATCAATTACGATTAACGATTAAAACTGGAAGGGGTGGGATAGATGGGACGGCCCATACGCTGGCCAAAGAACATACATCTGGTACTAGCAGAACTAAAAAAAATCAAAGTATTGTGGGTAGCGCAGGAAGCTCTATTAGGTCGCGAGCAAGTCGTTCCCGGTCGCGAACGGACTTCCTGGCATTGAGCCTAACTAGCAGTTTAGCGAGCTTCGTATGGAGGACTGATTGACTCACACTGATAACATCGAGATAGTATAGGCTATGAACGAGAGGGTTAGTATTTGCGTAGTGCATAAGGAACATATAGTATCGCTGACAGTTTCCTATCACTGCTCCAGGTGCAGCGGTATAGAATTGACTACCAAGACCCTCCTGGAACTGATACTGCAATAGTTCTGATTGTTATTTTTTCCGGTGATTTGCATGGATGTGGATGAGAAGACTTACGATCATAGCCATGGAAGTTGCCAAAAGGCTGGGGGATAAATCATGTGAAATAAAGTGTTCAATAGGAATGCAAAGTTACACATACAAGGAAAACAATCCCATTTGAATAAAAACCAGCGTCAATTCATTGAGATAACCCCTCGAACTTGACATGCGTAGCTGTATGAGTCAGACCATAAGCATAGCAGAGAGGCACATACCGAATGTAGCCTGTTCGCGCCGGTCGCAAAAACCACCAAATTGACCCTGTAATGACAGCATCACATAATGCACTAGCGCAGGACGCTAATTGTATCCACTAAATCCGAGTATGAATTCCTTGCTCATCAGAATTATGTCAAGGCTGACTGGACCTTCGTATGGAATAGAACTTCAGGGTTTCGCGTGACAATTCTTTGAAAGTATGTGAGAAGTCATGAGCTCAATGAACGAGATCGCCTTACATTAAACCACTTATGACTAGAGACGGATACGGCAATATATTAGAACATTGAGAGGGGACATGAAGGATTGACGCAACTCATGCCACACACTGCAGCGTTCAAAAATCAGAGGTTATGTGACTGAGATCGAAAGAGCTGACCGAATGATGCAGTTGCGAGTGCGCACTGAAAGTTTGTGTTGGAACTCTCCGCAACAAGAATGATGAAAACGGCATCTCACAACAGTGCCTGTGATCAAGCGATTTTGTGCCGTGACTAAAGGAGCTCCTTGAAACTTTACTCTTGTAGATCCTAGAGTACTCACTGATCCACACCCTGGATGCATAAAAACTTTCGACAGCCGAAGTAAATTTGGCGTCGTCCTGCAGGAAGCCAGCAACAGGAACCACGTACCACTGAACGGCGAAAATGATCCAATACTTACAATTTGTCAATTAATGTTAATAACAGCCAGATACGGGAGACTTACTCCCGTAAGTACAGCGAGCTTCGTAGGCAACGTTCAATATGCAGTACGCTACATCAATAAAAATGAACTTGCCAATACCTGCCTATCCTCTTTATGAGTCAATTTATCAGGAACATTTCTATCGACTTACCACGGAAGTTGAGTGGTGCACTCGAGGGACATGCTACGACGGCACGAAATAAAGATAGACCAGTACATCCCTATCAACGAGTATTCCTGTATTGTGTCCAAACAACTGCGAGACATCGTCTTAGTATCAGTGTATAATCATGATCGGGCATCATGAAAAGCGCCCACAAGGCCATTGTTATCTATATCAGAGGTGTAGATTGACGATGCTTTCGTTGATGCACACAAATTGGACTCACAAATAATTTGAGTTCTCTCGAATCTTGCGGAAACCATCGCACGTAGAAGAGATACTGTCCGAAAGCTGTCCCGTAGAGCCTTTGAAATTATGCAGGTCAACCCACAGTAGTAGAGACTGAATGGCACGAGTCCATACGCTGTAGTTATGATAAATCCTTCAAAGCCTAGAGTCAGCTAGGAGGAATCGAAGACCAGCCGTCAGATCTTCAGAAGACTGACCAATGAATCCTGGCCCCCACATTAGCTCCGTGGAGTCGGTCGCCATTGTGCTTGATGAAGGAGAAACACTGACACACCGGCAGTTTGGGCTATGCAAGATTTGTTTCGAAATGTTGGTGATAAAGTTGGCATTTTTACTATACATTTTGACACAGTAAAATTTTAAAAAATGGATGAGTAGCCAAACCTTGGGCGAAATTCTACATTTTATGAACCATTTTGATACCGTAAAAGAAAGACATTTAACTGACAGCAAGATCTATCGAGTTTAATTTTCCTTTACACAAGTCTAATTGGTCGATACGTTTGAGCTTTCACGTGCGGGCCTACCCCCGTTCGAACATTTTGATTCAAATCTCACCTGGGGTAAAACTCCAGCAAAATGTGTTTCATTTCAAATTTTGCTGACATCTCACCCCATGTGAGATTTGAACAAAAAAGTTCGAACATTTTTCTTCAGATCTTGCTGCTGGTTGAACGGCTTTCTTTTACAGTGTCAAAATAGTTCATAAAATGTAGAATTTCACCCAGGATTTAGCCACTCGTCCAATTTTTTTATTTTCACTGTGTCAAAATGTATATACGTAAGAATGCCAACTTTATCACTAACATTTCGAAACAAATCTTGCATAGTGAGAAACTCTCAAACTGCCGGTGTGTGAGGCAAGCCGCAGGGAAGAAGGTTCGGCTGCCTTCTGCCATGAAAAGAAGTTAGTACTACTATACGGCTCATGAGCGTTAGTCTCTGACCAAACCGAATAGTGCCACTAACATTGACTAGTACTTAGATAGTCATACCGCACTGGCACCGGCGGAGGTTATTATCATATAAGTACTTATGGGTTCGCCCAGGCCCCACATGCTATATGTTCGGCTACAATACTGGTACGGCATTACAGCTATTTTCATATCGATAGACCAGAATCCAGAAAACTCACTTAGCCGCTTTTATTTATTATTGGAGCGACACCAAAGTGACCAAACAGAGGCGCTTAGACCAGTTACTTTTTACGGTAAGTCGCTGACCTTACTTGCAATGGGGCTTGTGTGGGGCGGTACAACTATGCACTGACGAGACCCTAGAATCACGACGCGCACGTACATCTGCAACCAGCTGCACATGGTGATGACTGGTACTATGCTACTAGTACATAGGTAACTACCATGGTCAAGCAACGAAGCCCCTCGTCGTGCAAGACACTACAATGTTGTCAAAGGTAAGCCGTGCTCGTCATCAGATGACGCTCCACTTGGTTTCTCTGGTACTTGAGCAAGATCGTCTCTTCATCTCCGTTGAAAATGATATATATGTCGATGTTTCCGTGCATGATGATGACGGTCGGCAGTCGTTGTACTAGCACTCTCCAAGTAATGGTGACGACTTACGCGAGTTACAAAAGTAGCTAGCATGAGCGCCTTTGTTTGGTGTCGCTCCAATAATAAATAAAAGCGGCTAAGTGAGTTTTCTGGATTCTGGTCTATCGATATGAAAATAGCTGTAAAACTGTAAGGGAGTTCTTCACCACCACGTAAGTAGCCTAGAACGGCGGTACGGCCGAGCTGGCGGTGTGTAAAGACAACGCTTCCCCGGGCCTTCTGCCAAGTCAACACAGTTGGTACGTAGCGTCATGATACACTCCAGTCTCTAAGCTCAGCAAACAATACAATCTTCCTTGAAGCTCAAACTATACATCGTCTTGTCTACCGTCTTCTCAATCTTTTTCCAATCAGCGCGTCGTTGAATAAATTCATAAATATCCTAGCGAAAACATCATTTGGAGTTGTTCCGCGATAGCGCTGGAAAACCGCATACCTCGGGTCGATATGCTCCACCATATCTTGTCACATCTCTCACGATCTGTGCCAGATCTTTTGCGTCTTCCACGACAAAGACATGTCCCAACATCTTCAAATGCGAGAAATCTGCAGTGATATTAGGTACCTATTCACAAGGCATCAGGCATACGATTGAAATCAGCGGAGATGGACCGGCCTTGAGAGAGGCTATAAAGGAGTAATAAGCATTGAGGTCGGCAATGACTTGGAAACCGCCATTCAGAGAGATGATCTGGCGCTTGATATGCTTCTGCAGTATACTGTGCCACCACATCAGCCTCCCACAACAAGGTGTCTCAACATCTGCACACTCACCCCAATAACCGGATTCCAACCTCTTGGTAGAACACTTCAAGTACCTCCTTGCTCGTGCTGCCCTTGAGAAGCTTACAATGCATATCTAGGCATCGGATAGCTTCCGTACAGCCCCGAGTGGGACCCAATTCTAGTGGAGCATCTTCTGGTGGATAATATTCCCGTGGTTTTGTCAATGTCAGGATGACGTGCTCAACCTAACGCACCAATGAATTTGCAAAGAAGGATTTGGAAAGCACAACTACACACCTGATTCATTAGCACCTGTGTTCCAGCATTAAGCCCTGCAGCAACACAGTCATCGAGTGTATTTTCAAAGCGTTTCTTCTCTCTCACGACCACATTCAGGAAGTCCGTTTTGTCGATGTATGGAGCCTGACACAGGTAGCAGAGTCTGAAGAAACGTCCGTGATTTCAAAATGCACATACCAGTTCTTTGTCAAAGAATACTTGTACCATGCTTTGAATCGTATCCCCTATGTGGACGAGCTCGAAAAATTGCAGCAGCGGCGCCACACTGGCAGTTTCTTCGTGTTCTGATGGTTTGTATGAATTCATCCGCTCTGTTGCTCTGCCAACACGGAAGGTTACCTTATGACAAATATACAAACGAGTGATGGACCCGCAAAATAGATCACTTACATTCCAAAACCTTTCTCTAGATGCCTGTTACACAATACTCCTAGCATCTCGCAGAATGCTTCTTCGATCGTTTCTCTCACCCTTATTCCATAATGACCGGGGTACGACGCAAAGGTTTCCAAGCGTTTGAGTGCATCACGGTCGGCGTGAATCAATTGGAGAGCAACATCAAGGGATAAGAGGAGATCAAGATTTCCTGTCGGCGCCAGCGTCAATTTTATCGCAGATGCAGAGGAAGCCCCGTTTGTTTGAGAGGTGCTAGATGTAGATGGCGTAAAGGAGGTTGCAGCTGCGTTTGTGCTAGCAATCGAAGCAGTAGTCTCGTGTGGATGCTGTAGCTGATGAGTCTCCTACTCCACATCACAATCAATACTTACATGGTGCCATCGAACTTTCGTCAACACCATCATCACCTCCCTCTTCATCAGCACCAATCTCAAAGATAGCGGCTTCTCCTTCGGCGTCACCGAGGCCGAAGCTGGTATATTCTTTTGCGTTGTTCACTGATCCCGTGCCACCGACCCACCGCTGTGGATTAAGCATCGCAATGCCTTGGACCATACCTGTGCCGACCGCGCCAACAGCTCCCCCTACAGCTCCCCCTACAGCTACCACTCCGGCACCGACGGTACGTGGGACTATGGTCACGGGCAATAGGAGTACGTCAGTGAATGACGCTAGAACGGTACGCTTCATGAGAGCCGGGTTCTGCGCAGTAAGGAAGCGGGTCTGTTGTGCTTGCGTGGGTGAACCGTGTGATGCAAGCGCTAATGTCTGCAAGTTGGAAGTGAGGTATTGAACAAAGACCGTCAGTAGGAAGGGAGGCACGTACCGATCGGGCCCACTCTTTGCATATTACCTCGAATGCCTGTTTTAATGATTCTATTTCCTCGTCAAGGTATTCGTCCATGTTTGGTTCAAACATCATGAATCTACGGATTCACACAATTAGCAATGCTTCTAACGGTACTCCGAAAGAATGCAGCGACGATCAGGAACGTGGAAGAGCGAGCGTGCCAGGAATTTGATCACGTACACGACATCTTCTGCCTTGTCTTTACCTTTGTCGCTGAAATTACTAGACAAGGTAGTAAGAACATCCACAATCCTCCATGATTCCCTGAAGCTGGCAGCCACTGCGGTGAGATAGAGAGCATTCGATATCTCTCTGGCACGCGTTAGCAGCGGGGCTATGTATTCGCCAACCTGCACGCACCCATAGTTATGAAATGGGGGAGAAATAGACATGACGTGAACTCACAACTTCGTTGGCAACACGTTCTGCGAACCCGATGAGGACTCCGGCAGCTGGCGGAAAGACGAACACAGCCCTCTTGCCATGTTCCTCCAGCGCACCTATGACGCTAGCCATAAATTCATCCATAGGTGTAAAGTCAAGGGTATTTTCCTCTCTGCACGCCTCATTTGAATACTCGAAACATACAGATCATGTAGGTTACTCACGTGAAATTAGCTAGCGGATTCCAACGACCTTGCTCATACAATATCTCTCGCTTCTCAGCCCATACCTTGCCCATTTCCCAATCCCCAAACCCAGGCCACACCTCCCAGCTGGCATGAGCAGCCTGTCTCATCATCACTTCGTCTCCACGAGAATCAGCAGTATCAAAAGCAGTCAGAAGTGATACGTCAAAGCGATCTATAGCAGCCTTTAGAGCGGCGAGAATAATGTCCCAATTTCTTACGGGTTGGACGCGGGGGGAGAGGAAGAAGCTGAGTAAGCGGAGAGAACGAGCCTGAGACAACAGAGATGTGCCTATGAGAGGTGTAAGCGCGGAAAGGACCGCATGGGGAGGCTGCTGCAGAGGAGCTAGGCATTTGTTTAGAATTGAATGAGCGCGTGTATACCGGGTGCGGAATGTCTGCTTTCCTGGAGATGCATCTGTGAACGCGAATGATGTAAATGCAGCAGAGAGAGATGGCACAGATGGCGTGCGCGGGGCAGACGTGAAATCTCCAAAATCATCATCTACAGGTATCGTAGGAGGCGAATATGTGCTAGCCTTTGGCTTTTGCTTGGATTCAATGTCGTCTAATGTGTCATCCAGGGCGTGCCGAGTGATAGCTAAATCATTCCACCTTCGTTCCCATACTTTCTCATCGCGAGATAGACCAGCGGTTGCCCTTGATGCTCGAGCATAGGCAGGGATGTCGGGGATGGGGAGGTGGTTAAGAATAAGCAAGTGAATGTCAGCAGGTAATTTGCCAATCCATCGAGAAATAGGTTGTGTTCTGCTTGCCCTCTTGTTTGTCGTCGACCGAATAAAGCCGCGTCGGTTCGAGTGCAGTGAACTTGTCCATGACAGTCCATCAAAGCCTGCTCATCGTTTTCCGCAGTGTTCTTGGATGAACTAGGAAAGAATATCCCGGCGGCAATCCAAATGAGGAAACTTTACTATTACGAGGGATCTTTGTGGTTTAGTTCACTTTGTCAGTCTCTGCAACTTACTTACCTGCAAGCCCTTACCATGGTAACTATAGCATCTCCCCAGTCGAACGAAGCAGAGCAAAAAAAACGAAAGCAAACTTTGGAGCGCGCAAAAGCAAATCACGTACGTTTTCTATGCCTTCAGACGCAGTTGACATGCTCCTTGCCTATATCACATCTCTAATACGATAATCCCAGCTCTCGAAACAGTTACAGATGCGCCTGCAGTACGCAAAGCTCAAGGTTGAGCATGGATGGGTACGCTTCCTTACTTGTTGATGTGGTAATTGATGGCCCGACCGTTGATTAATTAGCAACGTCCAAAACTTGAACGAGGTTGAGAACCTGTATTTCCATCATTCGCAGGTACGCGGGCTGCGCCCTGTCGTACCTACAAAAACTGTCCCTCTACTGTCTACGAATCCACTCCCTCCCACCGCACCCGTCCTAGAACCTCCCGAACCTGTGGTGGTCGATGAGGTATCACAACAGGTCATCAATAACCAAGCACCTCCCATAGATACTTCCCGAGGGCACACGTCTCCGCATGATTCTCCTGTTAAATTAACGACGACTCCCGTGCAAAACTCGTTTACCGACACCACCTCAAAATCTGCATCACACACACTACAGACCCTCCCTGAGAAGGCCGCCCTTTCAGGAACCGTCTCAACTTGCTCCCGCCCCTGTTCACCTCAATACACAATTAGCTACTGTCCAGGACTCAGAGACAGTAGCCCCTCCGTACAGCCCCCTCGATTTTAGCGACCCAGTAGCTATGGTAAGGTTCACGCAGATGCAAATGCAGCCCCAACCTCAACTTCAATTCCAGGCTCCGTCACACAGCCAAACACCAACACAGATTCAAACGCACATACAATCCCAGCCATACAACCCATACATGCCCCTCAATCGACAGTTCTCCCAACCCCAACCCAATCCCTTCATGCCCCAACCCCTTCCCCAATATTCCTTCACCCAATCCTATCACGCAACCTCGCTCCAAAATCAGTCCAATCCACAAATATCTCATTCGCAGCCCAGTGCTAACTCGCAACCTTCGTTTGGGAATGGGAATGGGAACGGGAGCGGCCCGCTGACATATGACAGCTTCTGGTCTACACATGCCAGCGCAGGATCACTGTACCGCACCCACGGAGGTTTCACAGCGAGCGCCACGCCAACTGGTCACGTCGCGATGATCACTCCTGGCGGGCATGCGGCTGTGATGACAGCCGAGGGGGTGTATGTCGGTACTGCGGGGTATACGGGCCGCGTCAGCGGGTAGAGATCACAATGCTTTGGACTCGACTTTGCTATGTTGCTTATTCTTTGACGTTGCTGGGTTGGGCACGTCTCTAAAGAACTACTCTGGATTGCTTCATGATCTTATGATACATTCATACTGACCTCTTCGTTCTGCTCCTAATGACATTTCTTATTGGTGGCTGATATTATTGTGGAACCCTGGGCTGCTCTGGCGTGTAGCTGCTGACAGGGACAACAAACATGGCTTGAATTTGGTATACGGATGAATGACTATAGTACTCTACTTCTACTAACTAGCACATTAAAGCAGCACAGACAAACGCATGAAATCGGTTAATATATCATCCATCATATCATCTCGTTTCACTCTCGTCATCACTGTCGACGTGTGCCAGGTAAAATATCCACTAATGAAAGATTGAACTTATGAGGCACTGAAATTGCAAGTATCCAATGATTGAAGCTGAAGGCGAAGATCACAGCGGAGGAGTTGAAAAGAGGAATCATAAGAATACGTCGCCTAGCCAGCCAAGGACTTTGAAGAGTCCCCATAGGCATCCACCAGCGATAATTGGTAGACTGAGGTTATCGTCCACGGAACCCAAATCTGCACTCCAGAGTGAGCAAGCAAAGTAAAGCAAAAAATAAAATATACTCACCGAGTGCTTCAGCAACGCCCGAAAATAAACCCGCGCACACAGTCACAACAGCAAGACCTGCCCACCCACTGAAGACCTTCCCACCTTCGGCGCTCCCACCGCTAAACATACTCGATACACCAGCGTCCCAGGACCACGTCCAGTTGTCTCTCATCGGGCCAAGGTACGTCCAGAATCCGGCAGCGGCGGCAGCGCCTGTGAGTGAGGCTGCAATGAAGCCCGCCAGACTTTTACGAGGGGCAAGAGGGAGACCAAGGAGTCGTGCAGGGAGCGGGGGCGTGAGTGGGCCCCAGAGGCGACCGAAAGTGGATGCGGCTGTGTCAGCCCAAGAAAGGCTGTTGGAGTATGATGAACAGGGAATGGCAAAACAGAGGAACGGTACAAACATAAGAATTGAGACGACTGCGATGTCGAGAGGCAACGCGATTAGTGCAGTATTGACGCCGAGAATATACCATATAACACCATTGGATGATTTCTAAGGATACGTGAGGTCAGAATGCATGCATAGTGTTGGTCACGCTTGCCTTTTCACTATCGCGCATAAAGATGCCGACACATTTTTCAAAGGCACGTTCGAAGAGGGGGTACTTCAGGCGGAGAATATCTATTGGAACAAGAACAGCAAGGGCAGAGCTCAAGGCAATAACAACCGTCTGTGGGTTGCCTTTGGAGGTGTATAGGTAAATCGTAAAGAAACCTGCCAAAGACCGCTCGTCAGACCAACAACCTTCAGGGGAGTCAAGGATATACATGCCAATCGATGAATGCAACGCCTTGCGAGGAATCTCCCAATCAATCTGTTTTTTCACAGTGTTGTGCTTATCAGGTGAGCTGTCGGGGGACAGCTTGCGCTCGCGTGCTATCCGCGCGTCGACCTCCTCTATGAGTTCCTCTATCGTCGCCTCTCCGTTGTGTTTCAGCTGTTGGGAACCGTTTCTTGCAGATGCCTTGCGCTTATGTCCCCTCTTCGCAGGCATTCCATTTGCTGGCTGTGACGAGAAGACGATGCTGCTTGACGTGGAAGGTGGAGAAAAAGATATTTTTGGGGAAGAGGAGCGACGTGGGAGTGATGGAGTGCGGACGCGCGAGCTCGAGCGACGGGGCTGGTTGTGCGCGAGGCCTAACGAGAAGGCGTCATTTGCAGGAAGCGTCATGCCGTTGATGAGAATGAAGGCGCGTGAATATGGTACAAGTAGGTATGCCGCCCACAACCGAAATGTTGCTCTGTTTGGCTACGTTTTGCTTCCAGCTTGGCTCATGCTCAATACAAGGAATCACACAAAAGGAGTCATCTGGGCTCAGTAAACATGCATAGTATGCATGGCATGGTTTTTAGGGCGACATAGCATACAACTCTAGTAGACATATCCCAGAAGCTTCCCACCGACGTTCTTGCGACGAGCCTCCTCGTGATCAAGAATTCCCGATGAAGTCGTCTGTCATCACGCTCGAAGTCAGCCTGCATTCCAATCTTAGATTCGGAACAGCCCACCAAAATAATTTTCCCGAAACCACGGGCAGGGAGGAGCAAGTTAACCCAGGACTCGATCTGGTTCACTTGGACATTGAAACGTGGTGAAATGACACCCGTCTTGTTGAGCCGGCCGTTGAGCTGGATCACAATTTTGCCAGAACGGTGGTCATCGATGATCTCGAATTCACCAATATAGCCTGCAAGGCATCAAAGTTAGTACTCATTCCCATGCGACTAAGAATGCATAAAGTTGAAAAAAAAATATGTAGACTCTACAGTGAACCCCGATCCGTGGGACAGAGAAGATCAGCGTTGTTTGGTTTTGCGAGACAAGTTAATATTTCGGAGAATTAAAACGAAGGCCGGGTAGAAAGTCAAGCCTCGTCAATCGTAGTTATAACTCCGAGAATCGCTCAAAGCAATGAATGAGAGATTTCAGTAGAAAATGCAGACCCACCATGGCGCTGCATGACAGAGAGGAACTTCACAATAACCTTCGAGGACGGTCTGATAAGGACTTGGCGCTTTCCCCGGCGCTCAGCATTGACAATGTTGTTCTAGTAGCTCAACAAATCAACACAGCTCCATTCATAGATGCGATTGACTTACAAGGCAGTCATTCTAATACAAAATTACGATCAGGCTCACTATACCAAAACAAATAGGATACTCACAAGAACAGAGACGCGGACCATTTTGAATTATCGAAGGTCGATGCAGGATGGGAAGGGTGACACTATCGAACGCGATGTGAGTACCTATGCTCGTCTGAGTGTCGTGCTACGGAAAGCGCGAGTCAAGACGAGCTGCGAGAAAGCATGGCATGGGGCCGGTCAAGCCAAGAATACAGCACAATCATGCATGTCGCACATAGACATAAGCGCAAGCTCACCTTGCTGGCCTTGAGGATGTGCCGGATGATTGGCTTATGGACTCGAATAAATTGGATTGTAAGGCTGAACATGTGGCTGTGCGACTGTATAGTACCTTTCAGCCACTGCGGAAGTCACCGAGAGCTTCGCCTGCGTGATCTTGGCCTCAAGGCATCGACATCGTCAACGTCCTCGACACTAAAAATCCGACAAAATGGTGCGTGTCTGCGTCAGATGGATGTTATCATTTCTGATGCTGCGATTAGGGTCGTGTTCGTACTAAAACCACCAAGAGGGCTGCCCGTGTGCTCATCGAAAAATAGTAAGTCTAATCTAACGGTTGACCGGGTTTCGGGCATAGAGGACCAGAAGTCTGGAAAGACAGGGATGAGATTGGACTGGAGCAGTGACCGATTCTGACATATGTCACACAGCTACCCCCGCCTCACCCTCGACTTCCATACCAACAAGCGCATCATCGATGAAGTTGTCAGTATCTTTCCATCCCATCCACTTGCACCATCTCATACCTTTCCCACAGGCTGTGGTCCCCTCCAAGCGCCTCCGGAACAAGGTCTCCGGCTTCACTACCCACTTGATGAAGCGTATCCAGCGCGGGCCCGTCCGTGGTATTTCGTTCAAGCTCCAGGAGGAGGAGCGCGAGCGAAAGGATAACTACGTGCCTGAGGTGTCTGCTCTTGACACGAGCGCAACAGGCTTGGAGATTGACAAGGATACCTCTGTAAGTCCTATTTCGATTTCCCCTTCAGCTATCTCCATATTTTTTTTGGCAAGAATTTCATGCTGATATCTGAAATTTTCCTAGGAACTTCTCAAGGCACTCAATTTCGACTCCATCCCTGTGACCATCGTACAGACTGTTATCCAGCAACCAGAGCGTCCTCGGCGGGAGAGGCGCAACGTCCCTGGCGCTGGGCGGTAATTTGTATATTCTAGGTCTTACACATAGGCTCATGTCATGCCACGCCATGCATATGCACGCGATTACAACTATTCTGGCTCCTTTACTTTTCTCCTACCACAATTTTGCCCATAAATCAGGCTGTCAACCCTTGAACGTTTGTCAAGCTGCAGGCAAGTCTTTAGTCGTGTGCCATGCATACAAGGAGTTCTTCCAAAACGCATTTGTATTGATATGAATCAACGGAGGAAACCGCGTTTATAATTTAAAGGTTAGCCTGGCTAGTGCGGAATTGCAGCTACAGCTGTAATATGAATTCGCATAAACAAAGCGTTTTTCTCCTTCCGAATGTGATATTTTCCCATTTATGCCCAACAACTTCAGGTGCTAACTGCCAAGTGCCTTGATAGCCATCTCATATCGGCTCAAGCCAAAAGAAATAGTAAAGAAGATAGAATATGATCACTAGAGTGATGAAAGCAAACTGTCAGGGGGTAAATAAGAACAACCAACCGGCGGGGGTGTCATTAGCTAGCCTACGATTGCAGGTTGAAAGCTTGTAAGCAACTTAAGTAATAACAAATATATCTCTGCTGACACGAGCGGAAGATCAACGTATGGTTGGTATGGTAGGAAGCTCCATTGGACTGCGGCCAACTTCAAGTTGTTGTTCGCGTATTGACTTCCTAGCATTTAGCCTGACCACAAATCCACCGAATTTAGTAGGCTTTATGTAAAGGAGTCTTTTATCCACTTACACTGCCATCATCGAGTTCAAATAGGCTAAGGTGATTGGTTTTAGTGTTTGCACAGCGAGTATGCAACATACTGACTTTTTGCTAGTAGTGATCCAGGCAAAGCGGAATAGAACTGGCCAAGACCACCATCCTGAACTTGGTACTGAAACAGTTCTTGTCGCTATTTCCCGCATGTTGTATGAACAACTGGACTTACGAGCACAACCATTGCAATTGCCATAATGCTGGAGAACCTCGTGATAGGAGTGTTCGACATGTTTGTAACATTGCACATACCAAGTAAATAAACCCATATTAACAAAAATTTGTGTCAGTTTATTAAGATAATTCGGGTTTGACCTTCAATATTATGAGTTGGACCACAGGAGCAGGGCAGAGCTCGTACCGGACATTGCCTGTTCGTGCAGGACGCAAAAACCACCAGACTGTCCCCGTAATGAGAATATCGCACAAGGCACCAGCGACAGCAGAAATCTGACACCACTGAGTCAAAGTATGAGAAGGTTGTTCAAAACTATTTCATGACCAACCTTTTTGCCGAATAAATCTACAGGGTTTCTCGTGTAAAATCTTTGGAAATTATATGAGAAATCGTACGAATTCGGAAACAAGAGCTCACATCAGACCGCCTGTTACTAGAGACGAGGACAACAGCATATCAGGACATTGACATCAGGGATGAAGGATAGACGCACTCGTGCCAAAAACTACGGCACTGAAGAGTCAGATGTTGAGTGTCTGGGATCGAGAGAACTGACCAAATGCTGCAATGGCGAACGCGCACTGAAGATCGGTGTTAACCTGAGAAATAAACAATGGAAATGCGTCTCACAATTATGCCTGTGATTAAGCGGTTGTATTCGGTGACTGAAGAAAAGCATTAAAACTCTTGGTCCCGCAGACCCCGAATGACTCACTTATCCACACTCTGTGTGCATAAAAGCTTTCGACAGTCGGATCAACCTTTATATCATGCTGCAGGAAATTATCCATGGCAGACACATACCACTGAACTGCGAATACAATCCAACACTTATTGATGTTATTGAAAATTAGTAACAGTAATTATATATGGAAGACTCACTGCCATAAATACCCCCAGCTACAGCAGCCATGTTCAATAGGCGGTATTACATCAATGTAAATGTACTTGCCACCATCTGCCTATCCTCTAGATGAGCTGATCTGGGATCCAATAACAAGTCTATCGACTTACCACGGAAGTTTAGCCATGCACTCAAAGGAGGTGCTACGACGGCACGAAATAAGGATAGACCAGTACATCCCTATCAAGGCATATTCATGTATTGTTCCGAGACAACTGCAAGACATCATCGTTAGTTATCAGTGTACACTCGAGCATCGTCAAAGTACGTACAAGACTGTCATTATCTAGCGATTGAATATGTCATTAAGTCAAGGCTTCCATGGATGTGCAGAAGTCCTTCTCACAAATAATTTGAGTCTTTTCGAATCTTGCGGAAATGATCTGAGGTAGAAGATATACTGCCCGAAGGCTATCCCATAGAACCTTCACAATTCTACATGTCAACTTTGGGTAGAGACCATAAATCTCAAATCCATACGCTGTAGCTATCATGAATCCTTAGTCTAAAGTCAAAATCGAGGTACATAGAACGGACCGTCGGCGGACTCACCGATGACCCCAGGACCCCACATAAGTTCAACGGAATTGACGACCATCGTGTCGGAATACTGTGATCATTTATGCATATGACAGCGGTCTTTAAAGCTTCAACTAGACATGTGATTTTCAACTCCGCTTCCCCGGGCCTGCCTTCCTAGCTGAATGTTACACGTCAGCGACACATGCTGTCCTCGATTTTGGATCATACATAGTAGCTTCTCTAGTCTATGGTAGTCTATGGACTGCCTAATTTTGTGCAGTCTGGTACTAGTGCGCCTGCCTTCCAGATGCGTCCGCCCCAGTATTATGTCTAGTAGATGGAGCCTAGGCATATCCCAATTTCACGGTGACTCCAAATTTTAGGGTAGTCAAAGTCTGGAATCCACTCGATGTACCTTTAATAAGGAGTAATTTATGATGCACTGAGTCAGGTTAGACAGCGGTTACCGGTTAAGCCCTAAGTTACAGGTATCTGTTGCCGTGTACCACAGCACAAAGTAAAAAATTATCAAAGTGCATTTCGATAGCTGCTAGACAACAGCAAATATAACGTAATTACTATTAGTGAACGTCTGTTGCAAATCAAACACGTTTCTTTGTAAAGTAGACATTTTGTGAGTCTATCGGGGCTCGAACCGTTAGACGTGGATGTGTGGATTTGGCCTTGCGAGCCTTAGAGGCCCTCGGAGGTGGAGTCCGGCCTTTGACTCTACTTGCAGCCTCACGGAAAATAGTCCCCTCCTCATCATAATGGGCCAAGGGCCAAGGTCAACGGCTCTCACTGTCTAGACCATTTGATACTTGCCCGTCGCATCCTTACATACACGAGCTGTACTAACTTCGATCGAGGGAGTCCAAGATGCAGTCAAAACGAAAGCTGCCCTCAGAGCTTTATGCTACGAAGGAGCATGTTGTTACTGAGCGTGAATACCTGCCTTTGAAGCTTACTGTGCTCTCGCGTGACAATGTGGGCAAAATGACACGGAAGGGTACACAATGTGATCCAAATGGTCTATGTTTGAAATCTGGACGGTCACTGGCATGCATTCAAATATTCATCATTTACCAACAAGATTGTTATGACAAATACTCCGCAACCAAGGCTTGACACTACTTGACTTATTTTTCTCAAGCCAAGTACCGAACCAGCCTTAAATAATGACACCCAAGAAAGTACTCTCGTCCTGTTCTCCCCAACATGGCGACGAGCCCAGCCCACCTAGAGATATCACATCAGTCGACTGCTGTCGTAGGATATAAATTATCCAGGGGTATTGTTTTGCCATTGGATAGGGGATCGTGGGTGAAATATTTAGCGAATTTCGAAATCTCAAGCTCCTGCCGCAGTCCGCAGTGCAACGGCACTGGCGAATCACAAAGTCGATACTTGTTACGCCTAGAAACGAAGTTGAACATGCTAGCTTTGCCAACGTCTGAAACAAAGCTCAAGAGTAATAACTAGAGTGGTACCGTTTGGGAGAAGAAGATAATATATATGACGAGGCGCATGCGAGATGTGCTACTTAGTGCCGACGTTGAAAGTCGATACTATAATGTGACACAACCCTGCCATTTATGTAAAAGTGTGGATTCCGTGTCAAGAGAATCGATCAGTCTCAACAACAACAACATGGACATGGAATGATGAAACACATTCCTCCCTGGCACTTGGATTTCAGCTCGTCCTTATTGCAACTTGACACAACTTACGGGGCAAGGAATGCAACCACCTCTCAAACGCAACGGCGACTGTGTTTGCTCCTCTTTCTGAGGGGGTCTGTTCTGGGGGGAGGAATGCAACAACATGGCCGATGAAGAAGGTTGAGAGGAGACAATTTCTCTTGGGACAGCACGAGCTGCGGGCGGGTATGTAACAGAGTCTGTACGATATCCTGAGCTGGAATTCATTTGTTTTGATAAAGTGAAGGTTAAGAGTATAAGGGAGCACCTCATACATTCGATATTTATTTCCACAAACCAATGACGTCGTAAATCCTAATTATAACTTCAGGTAAGTACGTTAACGTTGCAAATCGGTTGGTGTTAAGGAATTATTAATTATTAGTCAGGAAAGGAATTTGTGCTTACGTGCCTGCAAGCTTAGCAAAACATCCTCATATACCAACTGATACCAAACGTAGGTTCCTTAGCCAAGATGGGAGCAAACTGCGGGCCTTATCATCAGACCATCATCACCTCTCCTACTTGAAATCAAAGTAGTACGCAATGTCAACCGAAGATCGAATCATTTTCCGTCAGGGTGAGTACATGTTGCGCTCAATCGAATGGCGCTGTACTGACTGTATCCAGGGATCAGCAGCGGCTTCGCTGGACTCGAGGTCGCCAGTTTTGAACACAGTTTTGCCAGATTGGTATCAAACCCACAGAATCTCTCTATTTCTTCTCAAACACGCCAACAATATGAACCACTGCTATCTGCTGCTGCTGCACCTCTGATTATCTCCAACGGTGCTGCCGAGATCGACCGGGTCTTCAACATACTCCAGAAGATCTGGAACCCGGTCAGGCAGGATCCTGCTGTAGAGCAGGGTGCCCCGCCACTCAACTACTACAAGACATCTTATGGCATATCTTTCATACGCGGCGGAGAACTAGTGTGGTCAAACTACCTGCCTGAAAGGGGGGTCCGTCCACCGATCTCGGAGGATACAGCGAGCGCTGAGGAGGAGAGTCAGTTTGGGGACGTGGTGAACATTCTCCAGAGTTTGGTGCAAAGGTCGCAGGCAGCCTGAATGGCGATAATTTGATATCTCGCCATAAGATTGAGTTAGGCAGAAAGTTGTCAGGATGCAGCCAGGATATAGATTAGATGGAAGGCTAATGTGGCCATAACAAATAACATAACTTGTACGACGGGTATATGATCGGAGGAATGAATCAAGATGCACGCCGAGATTGCAAGAAGAAGAATATAACGACATCTCAACTAAAATTTAATGATTCTGCTGCTGAATGGGCATGTCATCATGTTCGTCACCCTCGAGCTCATCTGAAGGCTTTCGCGTCTCGTCCTGTTCTGATAGTTCCATTTCTTCCTCATGATCGGTCTTTTGAGCATCAGGATCAGGAATCTTAGAAAGGAACAAGGACAATATGACTGCCAAGCCAGCCCAAGGAATGAGGGAGATGAAACTCCAACGAACACCATTCCTGAAAGCATCACGGATGATCTGCTGCACAACAGGCGGCAGACCGTCGAGTGACTGGATGGAGTCGAGGCCACCACTGTTGTAGAGCGCTTCAAGGACATTGAGGTCAGAGCTTGAGATAGCGTCGCTTCGTATCTGCCCTACGATGTAAGAATTGACTTTAGCGTTCATGACAGTGAAACACTGTGCTAGACCGACGGTTCCACCGAGGGCGCGGAACTACGAGACGTCATTTGAGTATGCGCACCATACGGCATGTCGACACAACTTACGAAAAGCAACAGAGCGTTAGTCACGGCGACATGGTCTGGCATCAAAAAGCGAGCTTGAACGGCATTAGGGCCAGCTGTAAGACCAACCCCGAAACCTGTCATACACATGAAACTAAGTTCAGATGTAAGCAATCAGTTTCTGACCAGTACATAGATGTCGCACCCATTAACAAGCCCTTGCACATTCTTCTGCATGCCCATCTGGATGAGGCCCAAACCAACGGCCATGACGATTAATCCAGCAATGATTGGATAGATCGGCTGGAAGGATCGTTAGATATATATGTTTTACAGCGGAAGACTGCAGTTGTCTACCTGTCTGAAGCGCTTGATCAACCGAATGGAAACCAAGCTACCTCCTCCCTATCATAATAGTGAGACATTAGTGATCCGATGCAGTGCGAAAACATACTATGCCAGGAGCAAAATAAAGAAGTTGTATACCGGCTTGATCAGGTGACAAGCCAGAGACGACGGTCATAAACATTGCGACGAAGTAGAACATCACAAACATGACAATGCCGGACACGAAGCAACCATACTGCAAGACACAGATGTCGTAGGACCGGAAGAGCTCGAGAGGCAGCATGGGCTGCACATGATAAAGCGCCCCAAATGCCAGGGAAGAAGCTTGGTGTTTCCACTCCAAGACAACCTCCCAAAGAATGCAGGCCACAAAGACGATGACACCAACAGCCAGGCAGACTACAACACGAACAGTTTTCCAGTCGTCATTGGGACCCCAGTTCAGCGCAAGTAGAATGAGGACGCCTCCGATAACGAAGAGGAACGTGCCGATCCAGTCGATGAGGGCTAGCTTAATTATCCATGTCGTAGATTTGGCGGAACCTGGAAGTTCTTCAGATGACTTGGCACCTTTGACACGTTTACGAAGCAAAAAGAAACACAGAACCATGGCCAGGGCAGCACTCGGAATACTATATTTCCGTTAACATCGCCTGTTAAGTGTACTAAGAAATTCATACTTGATCGCGAACACCCAGCGGAAGCTGGCCGTGACTAGGAAACCACCGATGACGGGGCCTAAACAGAAACCGAGAGAATACAAGAAGAACCTGGCGAATTGCTGGATGTTATTCGTATCCAGTGAGGACGAATCTGACAATATCGTTGGCACAATCTTACCAATAATTAGGATATTCATGTTGTTCTCCACAAAGAGTATACATACCGTCAACAAACCAGCGGCTCCAATACCAGCTATTCCTCTGCCGGCCAAAAGCATTGTCATGTTGACAGCTCCCGTACTGAAGGCACTACCGACAAGGAAAAATAGAAGAGACAATTGAAGTCCAAAGTGACGGCCATAGATATCGGCAATGGATGCAAATAAGGGCAAGAAAACTGTCGATGCTAACAAGTATGACGTGCCAATATAGCTAATAGCGAAAAATCAGTAGAACCCCCATGTCGCGATTCAATATGTATAAGTACCTTTGCAAGTTTAAGGCGTTAAATACAGACTGAAAGTAATGTCAAGGACCTGCAGATTAAAGGCAGTATAACACTTACTGCAATTCGAGGTTGCGCCGTGGCGACGACTGGATATTCCAATAGGGTGAGACGAGAGGCAGAAAAAACGAAAATGACTTGCCCGTATAGTCTAGAGTTTCAAGTATCACTGGGATGGCCAAAGCGCACATTAACCACCAATCAAATTTCATCCAGAAACCCCCCTCCTTAACCTTAGATTGAGGTGGATGATCATTGGAAGGATGTGAAGTAGCTGCAGCATAAACGAGTTGAAGGGCCAAAATGGTGCAGAGTAGAAGAAAGACAGACAGACATTGTCGTTCAGCATTCTTGCCCATCAAGCGGCGGAAAATGGACTTTACAAAAGTCATACTTATAGTTGAGGCCTGTGAACAAGGTCGCCCGTGTATGCAACCAGTCCCCTAATAAGCAGGAAGGAAAGACGGTCGCAGAGTTCTTTCATGATAGAGTCCAGCACACAGGAACGCAGCAACTGCCAGCAAGGCCATCGAAACGGCAAGGGGTACCCGCTCGGGAAAAAATGTACAAGAGGCCACCTTACGCCGTTATAAAGACAAACCGGTGATCTAGGGATGGTGAGGACATGTATACGTAGGAAATGGCCGGTCTGTGTGAAGTCTGCGCAAACTCCGCGCCAAAGTCTTTCACTTTTGACTAATTATACATTCCACGACTGAGTAACTTGAAGCTACAGTCTTGTTTTAGCTTTTTCACGAGTTCTTGATTTTGTTCTTACAAACAGTTCTCATCTCTCTCAGCGGCAATATGTACATCGTCTGGCAGATTCGAGCAAATGTGCTGAGCGCAACGATACTTAATCAGACGTAGTACTTCAGCCTACTACCAGAAACACTCAAAAGGTTTAGGGTCCGCGTAAGTAATTTATGAGAGGTTAGCCGTAAGGTCAAGTCGACATTGACAACGACATTTTAGGATTGAGCAGCCCTACGGTGATCCACGTCGGAGCTCGAATCACGATCACCCTGAGAATGGGACTGAAATTTACAGGACTAACATCAGCGCCGCAGGGGGAAATGGACGATGAACTTGTCCTGAACATTGCAGAGGATGCATCTGCAGGACCCACAGAGCTGGCATCAAAAAAGTCTGGTCGCTGGACGGATAAGTGAGCAGAAGCTCGATATCATTTATGCAGCTAATCGTCATGGTGTAGGCTGAAGGCTAAACGAGTCCAGAAACGAAGGACTAACCATCATGCTGGCGGCGACGATGATGACCATTCTCGTCCTGTAAAGCGGATGCGACCTGACATACCTTTGCCTGATACCAAAGTAGCTTCTGCAGCGGACCGTCCGGCACTTCCAGCTAAGCCTTCGACTCAAATAATCTCCTCTCTGTTCTCGTACAACCCCAAAGTCGAAGCTCCTATATCCTCCGCTGTACAAAAAGCACCCTCTAAACCAAGTAACGCGCCATTGACTAGCTCAGCCACATTTGCAGACCTAGGTCTCCACCCTCTCCTCGTCGCTCACCTACAATCCAAGATGAATATCACGAAGCCGACATCTATTCAACATACTGCCCTTCCGATATTCACGAATCCCTCTTCTGAGGACATGAATGCACGCGACGTATTTATACAATCGCAAACCGGCTCCGGAAAGACCATGTCGTTCCTCCTACCTATAATCCACGATCTTCTCCCCCTCAGTACACACTCCTGGATCGACCGCTCGATAGGAACGCTCGCCATTATCATCGTACCTACTCGTGAACTAGCTAAGCAAATTTCCGACGTTTTAGAAGCACTATTGACGCTTCAGCTACGTACCCGGTGGTTAGTTTCCGGTTTGCTGAGTGGAGGCGCAACTCGTGCGCACGAGAAGGCGCGTCTACGGAAAGGTGTTCCGATTGTTGTCTCCACCCCAGGTCGCCTATTAGATCATTTACAAAACACATCTTCTTTCGACGTTGGAAAATGTAGATGGTTGGTTCGGGACGAGGCGGACCGCTTGATGGAGCTCGGGTTTGAGGACACTATCAAAGGGATTGTACAGAGTCTGGATGGGAGGAGGAAGCTCGCGCTCCAAGCTGTTCGGGACGGTAATTTTCGAGGTCCCGGATTGGGATTGGGATCGGCAGAGACGGACAATTCTTTTTTCGGCTACTATCCGTGAAGATGTACAGAAACTCGCAGGCACCACTTTAATCCGACCGCTAGTAATCAAGAGCCTCGACAACGAGAAGGCGGAGGATTCGCCCGCATTAAAACATGGCAACGAAACAGCTACCACCGCCACCGAGAAATTCACTCCCCCGTCACAACTCTCCCCAAAAAT
Source organism: Suillus subalutaceus (assembly GCF_016647625.1). Taxonomy (NCBI): domain Eukaryota; kingdom Fungi; phylum Basidiomycota; class Agaricomycetes; order Boletales; family Suillaceae; genus Suillus; species Suillus subalutaceus. Next base: position 61,239 of record NW_024540296.1, read on the forward strand.
ATGTTATTGTTCCCCTCAAAATGCGTCTTGTCGCACTTCTTCGCTCATTGCTAGCTCAGACACAAGGACAAAAAGGGTCGAAAATTTTTGTATTCCTCAGTTGTATACACTCCGTCGATTTTCACTGGCGCCTGCTAGGCGATTCATCTATGGATAGCGAGAAGACGGAAAGTTCTGTGCCTAGCGAAGACAAAAGTGACGACGAAGATAGCAAGGCAGATGAAAAGGAAAGCAAAATCGCTGCGAAGTCTTCGCTCCTTCCAGGCGCTTCGATCTTCCGTCTTCACGGCTCCCTTCCTACACCAATTCGTCTAGCCTCTCTACGGGAATTCTCCGCCATTTCTTCCTCAAAGTCCAAGATACCTGCGCCCGCGTCCTCTATTCTCCTTTGCACGTCTGTGGCATCCCAAGGTCTCGACCTACCCCTTGTTCGCGCAGTCGTACAGCACGACCTGCCCACCGAAGGCGGTGCGACTGAGTACGTGCACAGGGTCGGACGGACAGCTCGTGCAGGTAACGGTGGTGAAGCTTGGAGTATCGTCGCGCCCAACGAATCTGAATGGGTGAGATGGGTGGAGGAGAAGATGAGGGGCGATGTGACGGGAGAAAAGTCCGACGGTGACAAGGTCAACGTCACTCTTGAAGGGGCAAGCATCGAGAGTGTGTTGGCGAAGGGTTTTGGTTGAAAAGGCTTTGAGTACGAGGCGCGCGCGACAGAAGTGCAACTTTCTTTTGAGCGGTGGGTTTTGCAACGCAAAGAGGTAAGTTTGATTTGGAAAGGAATTCGACTGTGTTGATATTGTTTGCAGAACGCTGAACTTGCTCGAAGAGCATTTACCTCTTACATGAGGGCTTATGCGACCCATCCTTTGAACGAGAAGCAAATATTCCATATCCGACATCTTCACATTGGTCATCTGGCAAAAGCATTTGCGCTGCGTGAGGCGCCAAACTCGATTACTGACCGGAAGAATAAATTCACTAGCGTATCCAAAGGTCGCGGCTCGCGTCCCGCTAAATCTACAACGCAGTATGATATTGGCGATGCAGGGCAACGGATGCAAGACATTGTCCGTGCGCAGGGCCGGCTGTCGAAGAAGGGTGACAAGATGATTAGCAGTGGGACTAACGAATTTCAAATTGCAACAGGCGATTCACTTATCCATGGCTATCGGTTGTAGTCGGGCAGTAGGGCTTGTCACTTGTATGTCACACCAGGTTTCCGAGTCGACATCACACGTTGCCGAAACGTTCGTGCTCGTTGTGAGCAACGGTGAGCTCGACTACTGCAGCACTACTTCGTGCTACCCGTTGTCCAGCGTCCGACGGCAGATTCGCGTCGACGCCATATGCGCTCCACTTAAGCCCAAGGTTTTGCCATGGTACTCATTGACAACTCCAATTGTACACAGCTTTTAAAAGAGTGCGGAATGTGATCACCTTGTACTGTAACACGTGCAAACGCCTACAACGCGTCTGGCAGCTGCAGCGCTGAAGTGCGGGAGTATGTGATGTCATGACGGCAAATTGAACCGTCACCAAAGATGCACCATACCGGGCCGCATCCCCACAAGCGCATTGTACGACGACGCAGCGCGATTATGGAACCTCGGCAACAACCAGTCCATCAATTCGCCCCTCGATCATGTATCTGACATGCAATCTGTGTCGTTTTTGGCAGATGGAAAGCCACTAGTAGCCACCGCCCTTGAGGACAAAAATGCGTACACTTGGGATATTTCTGCGAAAGTAAAGGGGTTGGCCTCGACGAAATTTTGTTGGATCAACCCGACAAGTCTTACCCACCACTGCAATCAAAGCAAATCAAGCAGCCTACATTCCGCAAGGGACACATGCATTCTCTATCCATCTCTGATGAAGAGGATAAAGCACATTCTCAACGTGCGAAGAAGCCCGTACGAGGGAACCTTCATGGTCGTTATCGCATCCTTGGATGCACATGCACGACAGACCCTGCCAGTTTTCGCATCAATGCAAATCACTATCACATCATCTCTGCACAAGAATCAGGTTAAGAAACGTGAGTTGGGGTGGAGCGCTTTTCCACTGCCCAAGGCTTCCTCTAGCTCGTCGGATAACGACAATTAATTTTCGACAGCGAATGTAGAAACTGCTGCAACAACTGTCTCGCTCTCTACACCTGCCTTGCCCGTGTCCGTGCCGAAGGCGGGACCCTTCGATGTTTGGTCCTGAACTCCTTTGTCCACAGGCGACTCCATCGCCTCCGTTACGTATCTCGCTGTCGTCTCCCATCGGATCTCCTGTTGCGGTATCCCTTGCGTCTCCGTGACTGCATCCCCGAGTATGCCTTCCATGTCTTCAAGTACATTTGATACGCCTCTGCTCGCTACCCAGACGTGTCTACACACGTTTCGCTGTGTTGCGCATAGGATCTCGTTTGGGAGTTTGAGGGCTGCGTTCACAATCAGATGTGTTCCGAACAATCACCTAATGAGGGACAGAATGGCGGCATGCCGCTGGTTTAAACATTTCCAGGTGGCTGAAATACACCTCCGAGTACTCTTGCCGGCTCTATGAGTTGTGCTGCTGGCACAAGCATCAACTGTTCAGCTGTGTCTAATCCAAATGACTCTGCATTGCGTGGTTGGGCGTTCGAATACGAAAAAATCAGATGATGGGAGGCCAACTAGGAGATTAAGCGAAACCAATTTGAAAGCACGTCGATCGAGGGGCGCACCTTTCCAATTTCCTCGTCCTCTGGGTGGAATAAATATACTCCATCCCTGTAGAGCAAGGCGCCCCGCCACTCAACTACTACAAGACATTGGCATATCCTTCATACGCGGTGGATAATTAGTGTGGTCAAACTACCTGCCTGAAAGGGGGGTCCGTCCACCGATCTCCGAGGATACAGCGAGCGCTGAGGAGGGTTAGTTTGGGGTTGTGGTGAACATTCTCCAGAGCTTGGTGCAAAGATCGCAGGCAGCTTTAATTGCGACCACTTGATATCTCAGCATAAGATTGAGTCTGACAGAAAGTCGTCAGGATGCAACCAGGATGTAGATTAGATGGAAGGCTAATGTGGACATGACAAATAACATAACTTGTACGACGGGTATATGATCGGAGGAATGAATCAAGCTGCACGCCGAGATTGCAAGAAGAATAATGTAACGACATCTACCAGGCCCCTCAACTAAAATTTAACGATTCTGCTGCTGAATGGGCATGTCATCATGTTCGTCACCCTCGAGCTCATCGGAAGGTTCTCGCGCATCGTCCTGTTCTGATAGTTCCATTTCTTCGTCGTGATCGGTCCTTTGAGCATCAGGATCAGGGATCTTAGAAAGGAACAAGGACAATATGACTGCCAAGCCAGCCCAAGGAATGAGGGAGATGAAACTCCAACGAACACCGTTCCTGAAAGCATCACGGATGATCTGCTGCACAACAGGCGGCAGACCGTCGAGGGACTGGATGGAGTCGAGGCCACCACTGTTGTAGAGCGCTTCAAGGACATTGAGGTCAGAGCCTGAGATAGCGCCGCTTCGTATCTGCCCTACGATGTAAGAATTGACTTTAGCGTTCATGACAGTGAAACACTGTGCTAGACCAACGGTTCCACCGAGGGCGCGGAACTACGGGATGTCATTTGAGTATGCGCACCATACGGCATGTCGACACAACTTACGAAAAGCAACAGAGCGTTAGTTACGGCGACATGGTCTGGCATCAAAAAGCGAGCTTGAACGGCATTAGGGCTAGCTGTAAGACCAACCCCGAAACCTGTCATACACATGAAGCTAAGTTCAGATGTAAGCAATCAGTTTCTGACCAGTACATAGATGTCGCACCCATTAACAAGCCCTTGCACATTCTTCTGCATGCCCATCTGGATGAGACCCAAACCAACGGTCATGACGATTAATCCAGCAATGATTGGATAGATCGGCTGGAAGGATCGTTAAATATGTATGTTTTACAGCGGAAGACTGCAGTTGTCTACCTGTCTGAAGCGCTTGATCAACCGAATGGAAACCAGGCTCCCTGCTCCCTATCATAACAGTCAGACATTTGTGATCCGATACAGAGCGAAAACATACTATGCCAGGAGCAAAATAAAGAAGTTGTATACCGGCTTGATCAGGTGACAAGCCAGAGACGATGGTCATAAATATTGCGACGAAGTAGAACATCACAAACATGACAATGCCGGACACGAAGCAACCATACTGCAAGACACAGATGTCGTAGGATCGGAAGAGCTCGAGAGGCAGCATGGGCTGCACATGGTAAAGCGCCGCGAATGCCATGGTAGAAGCTTGATGCTTCCGCTCCAAGACGACTTCCCAAAGAATGCAGGCCACAAAGACGATGACACCGATAACCAGGCAGACTATGACGCGAACAGTCTTCCAGTCGTCATCGGGACCCCAGTTCAGTGCAAGTAGAATGAGGACGCCTCCAATAACGAAGAGGAACGTCCCGATCCAGTCGATGAGGGCTAGCTTAATTATCCATGTCGTAGATTTGGCGGAACCTGGAAGTTCTTCAGATGACTTGGCACCTTTGACACGTTTGCGAAGCAAAAAGAAACACAGAATCATGGCAAGAGCAACACACGGAAGGCTATATTTTCATTAACATCGTTCGTGAAGTGTATCGGGAAATCCATACTTGATCGCGAACACCCAGCGGAAGCTGGCCGTGACTAGGAAACCACCGATGACGGGGCCTATACAAAAACCGAGAGAATATAAGAAGAACATGGCGGATTGCTGGATATTATTCGTATCCAGTGAGGACGAATCTGACAATATTGTCCGCACAATCTTATCAATAATTAGAACGTTCTTCACAAGAAAGGAGTATACATACTGTCAACAAACCAGCGGCTCCAATACCAGCTATTCCTCTGCCGGCCAAAAGCATTGTCATGTTGACAGCTCCCGTACTGAAGGCACTACCGACAAGGAAAAATAGAAGGGACAGTTGAAGTCCAAAGTGACGACCATAGATATCGGCAATGGATGCAAAAAAGGGCAAGAAAACTGTTGATGCCAACAAGTATGACGTGCCAATATAGCTAATAGCAGAAAATCAGTAGAACCCCCATGTCGCGATTCGATATGTATAAGTACCTTTGCAAGTTTAAGGCGTTAAATACAGACTGAAAGTATTGTCAAGGACCTGCAGATTGAAGGCAACACAACACTCACTGCAATTCGAGGTTGCGCCGTGGCGACGACTGGAAGTTCCAACAGGGTGAGACAAGAGGCAGAAAAAAACGAAAATGACTTGCCCGTATAATCTAAAGTTTCAAGTGTTACTGGGATGACCAAAGCGCACATCAACCACCAATCAAATTTCTTCCAGAAACCGCCCTCCTTAACCTTAGACTGAGGTGGTTGATCATTTGAAAGTTGCGAAGGTAACTGCAGCAGAAACGAGTTCAGGGATCAAAATAATGCAGAATAGAACATAGAAAGACAGACTTTGTGGCTCAGCATTCTTGCCCGTCAAGCGGCGGAAAATGTACATCACGAAAGCTATACTTGGAGTTAAGGCCTATGAACCAAGTCGCCCCCATATGCAACCACTGGTCCCATATATAAATAGGAAGGAAAGATATTTGCGGAGTTTTTTCAGGATAAAGTCCAGCGCATGGGAGCACAGCAACTGACAGCAAGGTGACCATCGAAAACATAAACGTCAGACTGCACTCACTCGCCGGACTCGTACAGGATGATCAATTGCGCAGCCACCTCAAGTCACAACAATAATAGCACTGACTTAAAGTTGGGTGCGCAGTAGTACTCACTTGTCTGCCAAGTGTTCGCTTCCAAGCCATATGTTAGGGCGGTGGGTGATCATCAATCATTCATGGCTGTCTTTCAACTCCGAGCAGAGTCACAGACATGTCGGCTACTGACAATCTTTGGCAGTTTAATACAGGATAGATTTTGACCATGTCGAAGCACTTGTGGGAAGTTACAACTACTATTACCGTGACACTGACATGATGTTGCTTGTTTTGACTGTCAGTGTCCGATGGCATGCATGTCAAGTCAGTTATGTATGCTGCTGCTGCGGCAGGCAAGCGAGCAAGCCAAGATCTCCGTAGTGAGAAGTAACGACTCCGAAAGCATTCGCAGGTATAGATTTGTGATCGACTTCTTTATGCAACAAGAACGCTCCCGGTCCACATTGGAAGTATTATACCATGCCGTCTGGAATACAGCTTGCAGGTCCCTCAGGCCTCAGGCTTGCGTACTACTAACCACAGTTCATGTGCTCGTCGCTGCAGTCAACAGACTTGACAAATATTTTTCTCCCGACACCGATACTCTCCAGGCTCCGGAACCCTCAAAGACTCTATATGCTATATATGTACATTCTGCATATACGCTCATCCGCCCCCTAGGTTTTGGTTTACCCTCATGCAAATCCCTGTATTTCCCTACAAATTGCTGATACCTGTTCTCTATGCAATTGCCTCGCTAATCCATTCACCGATGTTCTACTCCAGCCAGTTCCTGCTACCAGACTATTGACTAGCAGTTCACGACGTCTTTTTGCCTACGCTCGAATCCGTACTCTACGGCGCGAACATTAGTGACTGGCTCCCTTACGGAATGTTCCATTACACTTTCCCCCTAGTCCTAGTTTTTCTCATTCAGCTCTTTCGCCCACTCGCTTTACGCCCTTTTACAAAGGCATTCGGCTACCAATTTACATCACTACGGATAACTCTACCTTTGCACGAATGTCATCCAACACATTACGCCAAGGCTACTATTGGAATGGTGTGACGTCTTGACATTTCAACGTCAACACGGAGCCTGCGGCGTTGTTGGACTGGCACCCGCCTTCCAACACGGCAAATCAAAGAATGATTTGTATTCCAAGTCTATACAACCGAGGGAGAGGTTTGGTAAACAGCGAACCCATATCAGGGCACATTATGACAACTACGTCCCTATCACATCCGCCAACTGTGTTGTCGGAATTGCCGCAGCGTAAGCTGTCCTTTGTAGCCTTGTCTGCGTCTTCTGTTCGTAGGCATATGCAAAACTGACAAGGCTATACTCGCTCCATGCTGTTCCAAGGAACGAAAGTCCAATGGGGACGCCTGGAGCCGGATACAGAGTCTCGGGTCCAGCGCTACCAATTGTAACATTCTCTGGATAGAAACCCAAAGGCACTGAGTGCCGGGAGCATTAACCAACTACATAGTTAGACATCGAACAGATCACTTACCCGTGACAATCGGATATCCCGCGATGGCTGCGAGAGTACTGCGTCTGAGTCAATATATAACAAACATATTTTCAGTACGAACCGGCAGGAACAGTCGTGTAACCTGGTGCAGGGAGCACCAGAGCGTCGAGAGAATACGTCTCGAGGGCAGCATCGATACCATAAGTGGCACCGAGTTCCTTGTCAAACGCGAGAGATTGGTAATAAGACGCATTAAAACCAGTAGTCGCCTGTGATTCGATCAACCTACAGTGATTTCAATAAGTGTGGCGGTGCACTTGAAGGGTACTCACTCAGACTGATCTGTGTAGCCTGCAGGCTCCTCGAGTGTTGGGTTGTTGTTGTCGAATACGATTAGGTCCTCAAGTGAAGCCACCCCTGATGGGTTTGCGATGAGACTGTCAAACCAGGCATTGAGTTGGACCTGCCAAATCAAAGTGTTAGCATCGAAATTTTGAATGCTTTGAATGTGCTCAAATACCTTGAAGTCGACATCCAGTACAACGGTTTCATTATTAGACTCGTAGATTTCATACGCCGAAGGCAAATCAGCAGGGTCTACAATTGTCGCGCCCAGAGTCTTCAGCGTCTCCAGCGCCTGCTCAAATACTTCATTCACATATGGATCATTGCCAGTCAAGCTGTCGTTCAAGAAGACTGAGCGAGGTACTCCAATGCGCTTGCCAACAAGTGATGTGTTACTGAGTGCCATGGTGTAGTCGGGGACGGGCATAGGCTGTGCCAGTGTAAAATTGTCGTTAGGATCTGGGCCGGCGACGATGGAAAGGAGGATGGCAGCATCTGTAACAGAGCGAGTGAGCGGACCGACTGTGTCTTGGTGCTCGGAGATCGGGATGACTGGAAATTGATATGTGAGCCTGATAGTAGACGAGGCGAGACAAGACCTACCCCCAGCACGGGATGTTAATCCCACGGTGGGCTTGATGCCTACCACATTATTTTGATTTGCCGGGCATGTGATACTTCCGTCTGTCTCTGTCCTGCCTCTCATATCAGTTAAAGTGCAAGTGTAATAGTGAACTGGAGCGAACCCAAGAGTGACAGCAGCCAGGCCGATAGATGCAGAGACAGCTGAACCAGCCGACGAACCACACGGGTCGGCGTTTGGGTAATACGCATTCGTGCATTGCCCTCCACGTCCTGACCATCCAGAGGCAATATTTCCACGGAAGTGTGCCCACTCAGACAGGTTTGCCTTACCTGCAGTGGCATACTGTGTTGGATTCTGATATTATACTGCGCCTCCGGGAAACGTACCGAGAATAATGGCTCCTGCCTTGCGTAATCGCTTCACTACACCCGCATCACTCGGAACCACGGACTTCAACAAGCTATATGATCCCGCAGTCGTGTTCATTCCTTGGAGTGTCGCTATAACCATCGGCTTTCCACTCCATATCATTGAAACACACCTTCAAATGCTACAGTTGCAATATTATCCTTCACAAGCACCGGGATCCCATGGAGCGCACTTCGTGGCCCGTAGGTGAGCCGCTCATGATCCAGCGCCGCAGCTTCCTGTAGCGCCGACGGATTGGTTTCAATCACAGCACGAAGCACCGGCCCTTGGAGATTGACTTCTTCGATGCGGGCAAAGTACGCCTGTCCGATCAAAATGCAAAACCATATCCATAACTCCATTAGTATCATTGCAGGATATGCAAGACCACTGCATGCTTACGGACCTTGATGAGGTCGACACTCGTGAACTGCCCCGAGGTAAGGCCCGCTTGAAGCTCGATCACAGATGCCTCGTAGAGATCGGGTAGAGGCGTTGTGATTGACGCGGAAACCACCCCTCGGGAGACGTATAAGGACTGGGTAAGCGCTAACCATGCCCAGAAGAGGGTAAGTGGTTTTGCGCCCATTTTTGCGTGCAGAGGGGGATGTCACCTAGCGATAAGAGGGCGACAAGATGAGCTTGGTTCAAGTACCCCCGAGCGGAGCATTTCCCAGAGGTCACTTGAGCGATAACGGTGACAAGGAAGACATTGAGGTAAGGTTGACTTCTCCCACGACTGAGCACTCAGCAGACCTGCATGTGGACCTTGTTAGACGTTCAAATTTAGCAGAGATAACAACTGTTGATCATGCGCACCAGGGGGAAGGATATCTCGACTCATCTCGTTCTCTGGCTTGAAGCTCCTTTGCTTAGGTCAATGTCGAGCTTTTGCATCACCGTTGGGTCACGTCTGCACGGTGCACACTGTCCGTGACAGGAGAAGTTGATAAGTTGATTGACATTGATTGTTGCCAAGAGCGGGGAACTCGACAGCATGTTGTAAGGGGATGGAGCAAGATGGAGCAGAGATGAGTTCCAAAAGGAAAACAAGGCACAGCGCAGCAGTGAGCTCCAAGTTTTCGCCCTGGCACGCGCGAGACGCACGCAGGGACCGTCGCGCCACTCCGAGGTCAACATAAGATTATATGTTGTGGATTGCACTGATGGATCAAAATATAAATTAAAGGTTGCGAATATGGTGCACGAGCCCACTCGAATGGCTGAACGTGACAATGATCAAAAGTTCCCGGACTTAATATACATGCACGGTTCACGGGAACGTTTCCGAGCCTAGATGCCTTCACATGCTTGCCGCTCGACCGCTGTGGTGAAAAACCCTCGCGCAAGATCAGATCGACTATTATATTATAATCTCCCGTAGTCAGAAGGAAGACATTCATTCCTTCTACATATTATACTTATTATGGAGGGTACATGCAGCTGCCTTGCAGATCGACGACGGTTGCAGGCGGAGCCTGGCGTTGAATGGGAGAAGCCCGAGGTGGGCCCGAGGTGGCATTAATAGACTGTCTATGAAAAGCATCCGATTCTCACTAATACGCAGTTACCCGTTGGCCGCGGGCCGCAGCAGCATTCCAGGCTATGTGCTCGGATCAGCATGCCAACGGCACATGTAGCTGTGTACTTAGTGCCTTCGGCGAGACACGCACGTCAGCGCGTAGCGCACATTAGAATGATCGCATGTACACGATAAGTACACATTGACGTTTGTGAAGAGCAACTTCATCTACCTCAACATGGTCACCCATATCCTGTGGAAATTTGTTTTTTCAGCAAGCTCTGCACTGGTTGCATTCGGATGTTGGAAGCTGGGAGAACGAGTCTGGCACAATCTTACGTCGCCCCTGCGCGCACTCCCAGGCCCCAAAGGAACAAGCTGGCTATATGGCAACTTGAAAGACATTTTCAATGCGGTATAGTGGTCCATCAAACTCACCATGGCGCCGTACTCATTGAAAACTCACAGGAGAATTCAGTGCTTCACGAGCAATGGGTAGGGCAGTATGGGACAACCCTGAAATACAAAGGGTTCTTCTTTGTATGTTCAATCCCTCTTGCTCTACAAAACTTATCATGTCTGAAATTCTTTTCTCAGTCAGACCGATTGTTCACGATGGACACTCGTGCACTGAACCATGTTCTCACCCATAGTAGTGATTACCAGAAACCGTCACAAGTCCGGTATAATCTTTCTAGAATTTTGGGCGAAGGTGCGTGCCAGTGTCTACTGTTATCATAGAGTGTCTGACATCATCGAAGGTGTCCTATTTGTTGAAGGTGCGATCTCGGCTGCATGATATTTAAACTTCCACTCATGGCGGTCTCAAGGGGCTCAACATCGTCAGCAGGTATGTTTTGTCACGTATCTCAACGTTACAGTGCTGATGCCATGTCTCAGAGAAGGATCATGGTACAATTCACCTTTGTTTGCCTTGGACCAGCTGACCATGTCTTCCGAAGAACCCCGCCTTTGGACCCGCTCAGATCCGCGCACTAACGGACATCTTCATCAGCAAATCGATCAAAGTAAGCTTGGTTTGTTTCTACTAGATATTGATGTCGACGTCGCTGTCTTCCAGCTTCGAGACGTCTGGTCTACCATGACCGTTGCCAGTGAACACGCGACTCGGATAGATATCATGCCCTGGCTGAGCAAAATGACGTTGGACGTTATCGGACTTGCAGGTATGTCCTTTCCGAAGGAGCTTCCTGGCAGCACCGAATGAGCGTTGTAGGTTTCAACTATGAGTTTGATGCCCTGAATGCAACCAATAAACCGAATGAACTTAACCAGGCCTTCACGGTTATGTTTTCTGCCGGTCAGCAGCTTAGCCTCATCCCCATACTTAAGGCATGGATTCCATTGCTCCGATGGATTGTAAGTTCACCATTCCGATCTGACGTAAATTTCCGCTAACCCCCTCCAGCCCTCTGATCGCGATCGTAAGATAGATGCAGCTCAAAAAACAATGGGTCGCATCGGCAGCCAGCTCCTGCATGATGCTAAAGCCGCTGTCATATCTTCTCACGGCGCTGAAAAAGGTGGCTCCATTGAAAAGAGCAGTCTTCAAGGGCGCGATTTACTCAGTTTACTTGTTCGTGCCAATATGGCAACCGATATCCCGGAGAACCAGAGGATATCGGACGAGGATGTGCTTGCGCGTATGTTGTCATTTGGAATTATGCGTGCAGAATGCTTATGGTGTACTTAGAGGTTCCGACTTTTTTGGTCGCAGGACATGAGACCACAAGGTGCGGATGTCACTTGTTGTAGAGGATAGTCCATACTTACACAGTCGGATAGCACGGCAACAACTTGGGCACTCTATGCACTCTGCTTATGCCCGGACATTCAAACCAAGCTCCGGGAGGAACTCTTGACACTGGAGACCGAGACTCCATCCATGGACGAACTCATAGCGCTCCCGTATCTTGACGCGGTCGTGCGCGAGACACTTCGTTTGCATGCCCCCGTCCCTAGCACAGTTCGCATCGCGATGAAAGACGATATCCTCCCGGTGGACAAGCCTTTTACGGACAAGTATGGAGTGGTTCATGATGGGATCAAGTACGTTGCAAGCGTCCCTTTCAATGATCATCAGTATCTCATCACGGTTGCATCAGGATTAGCAAGGGCGACCCGATTTTCATCCCCATCTTGGCAGTCAACAGATCGGAGGCGATTTGGGGAACTGATGCAAAGGAGTTCAATCCTGACCGCTGGGCATCACTTCCAGAGGTAGCTTCGCAAGTTCCTGGGGTCTGGGGACACCTCATGACGTTCCTTGGTGGTCCGCGCGCGTGTATTGGGTATCGCTTTTCACTAGTGGAGTATGTTTTCTGCAACCTTTCTTTTTATTTTCAACAATAACGACCTTTTACAGGATGAAAGCTCTCCTCTTCACCCTGGTTCGAGCTTTTGAGTTCGAGCTTGCTGTTCCTGCTTCGGATATCGGAAAAAGGTCGACGATCGTGCAGAGGCCGTTCTTGCGCAGTGACCCTGAGAATAAAAGCCAGCTTCCATTGCTGGTCAAGCCGTATTGCAAGACCTAGGACTTTCATAATTATATTCTTTAATTCTATAATACGTGCCTTGGAATGACGAAACGGAACTGTGATATTTTCTGACGAAAGAATAATTGCCAATGTCCAGCAGTTGTTGTCTGTGTAGATAGATCATTCAAGATTATAGATCCACCGACTCGATTTTGGTTCCAGTGAGCGAAGTGATTATTGTCTGACTATGTATCAGTTTCACGGCCTGCCAGATTACTGAGATAAGAGTTGGGTGAATTTCTCAATGTGAGCTTCGCAGAGCGCAGAGAAATAAAACTCGTGCTCAGAGTTATGGGGTTGCACGAGGTTGTGAGCGATCTCGTGGGCTAGCGTGAAGTACCTGGGACCGATCATTAATTCAATAACTTCAAGCTGTGATGATGCCTGATAATGCCTTACCAGGAAATGTAAGCCTGCTTGATATCGCCATTCTTCACATCTTGATCATCTACAGTTGACAGTATTAGGAAAGAAAGGAGCTCCAAGTATGCACACGCACGCCATGCCTCGAAGAAGCGATAATTAAGAAAGAGACTGCCATTCCGATTAAAAGCGATCAAGCCGCCCGCTAGGTCGTAAAAGATGTGAAGTGCGGTCATTGGAAGACTATAGACGTTTGCAAGGGGCGTGACAGTGTGAATAAAACGCGCGAGGGAATCATGTTTCCTTGCAATGAATGTATGGGGTTCGGGAACATCTGTACAATAAACAGTGAATGCTGCGTCGTGCAGGACAGTGGCATACTCACCCCGAGCGATGAAGATTTTCATTGTACCCATAACACCTGCACATCAATTAGTGTCGTTAAGTTCAGGACCTGACCCACTACTTACCGTTGTAATCAAGCTCAGCGACATGGCCGGAGACATCACAATACCCCTCATTTAGGGATTCCTTGATCGTTTGCATCTCGCGTCTGTTGTGTACTAGCTTCCCTTCCTCTGGCCTGCAACCTTTGATCGCCATCGCAACATTGGATCCTAGCAATATGTCAAGCAAGTATCTTGACAAGTATGAAGCGGATTTCTCCAAGCTTACGAATGTTGCTCTGCGGAGTCACAGTTGGAGGTGTCCTAGGAGACCTCTAGTTCAAAAATATCGTCTCGCCATAACGAATGACTCTCTTACCTCGGATTTGGGGATCGCCCCCGTGAGAGAGTAAGAGCGTCTTCCGATGGACTGTTGAAGCCAGGTATCTTGCGCCTGATATTCTGCAATGTGTTGTTCACAACATTTGGAATCATGGGATGTCGTCCGACGTCTTCATTGTCGACTGTATGTTGAGGGGGCGCATCGGGAGTAGACGACTCTGGTGGTGGCACTGCCGGAGCTGTAATAAGGGGTGGAGCCGGAGCGGGTGGCAAAAAGGGTTTCGATGCTACTGCCTTTGGAGGTGATGTATTCCAACTCCCTGGGACTCTAGCGCGATGTGAGGGAGATAATGAACGCGTTTCAGGTTCCAAGTTCTGACTCATGCGTGGGTCAGGCACTGGCACCGATGTGAAGCTTCCTCTGGCTGCCTCCACTAACTTTCGGTCGTTCTGTTGTTGTCTCAAAATCTTATCCACTGAAACAGTACATCAGGGTTTCAGTCAAACGAGAGAACTAGGAGACGCACCGTTATAACCTCTCCGTTTCAGAGCCTTCAAGTCGGTCGAAAGGATAGTCATGAACAAGAGCGCATCATTCACTTTGACCGTCTCGAACAGCAGGCGACACAACGATGTCGCTACTCTACACGAGCCACGTTAACCTGCAGCTGATTCAACATAACTTAAGACACTTACTCATACATGTCCACTTGCGTGCTTCCTGAAAGCCACAGCTCAATAGGCCCATGGCCCAAACGTTTAGCAGCCGCTGAGGCATCCTGCTCCATTTTCAAAGTATTATCTCCGAAGGAAAGCGATTTCACAACGGACAATTTGCCGAAAACTCTGACTTTGAAATTCTCCTGGCTAGAGAGCCAGTTGAGAGAAACCTTAGTGCGCGTATGCGTGTGTTCGTGGAGGAACAACGGCAGCCTCTCTAATAAGAGCGCACGTGTGTCAGCTGCAGACTTGTTATGTTTCATCTCCGAGTTGACCCTGTAGTCTTCCTTCACGACAGCGCTAAGGCGTTTGGAACCCAGAGTTGCATAGAAGTCTGTGGAACAATTAGATCAACCTCAGTAGAGAGCCGAAGACTCACTTTCAATGAGATCCTCTTGCGGTGCAGTATAGATGGACTCTCCAAACATCTGGTAAGCATTAGTATCGTCCGCGATTACAACATCCAGGGGCTTCCGAAGATCGTAAAGCAGCTCCCAGTCGTCCTCGTCGAGATCTAGGGCTTTGTTTATTTCCTTTCGAGACTTTCTTTGCCGTCGAAAACCGAGCAGGATGGGAGAAATTTTCATTCGGGCGAGCGCGCCTGTAGATAGCAGACGAGCGTTGACAGCCAGGTTACGCAATTCAACGAGGTAACTGAGAAGAAAATGAGTGTACATAGTAGCGGAAAGCTGGACCACATACTTCTCATAACCACCCGCCAAGTCGTAGAATCTTCGAGGATCGGCGACTAAAATGTTAGCTACCTCTTCTACAGAGGGTTCTTGCTTAGAGCCACATGCACTCAAAAAACTATTGGCAGAAGGGCCAAAATCCACAAAGACGAACAACTTTGAGTGAAACTGCCCCTTCGATGCCCCTCCAAGATAACATTGGCTAGGGGAAAGCCAACGCAGCGCCTGGGAGCCAGATTCCACCTGCGTAGGAACGATCGGCAGCCCTGAAATTATTGACAATTGAGATGAATTGAAGTCTGTATGGTCGTCAGTCAAACCCTCATGTGTGCTGAGCGAAGCAAACCTGCAACGTGGCCTGCTAGAATCTCAAACCATCGACGAGCGACATTCTTATCTTCAGGAGGTGTTTTCTCAAGCAACGCTACGATCCTGGTAGCCGGTGGGTGTTCCTTCAAGCCTAGTTTGCTTACTGCAATATCACGAACGGTATCTTCAATGACTGAAAACCCGAGGACCTTCCACTGATGTGATGCAAATACCTATCAAGCGCATCACATTAATTTAAATTCATGATGTATACGCTCCCGCTGACCTCGTTCGGAGTTCCCATACAAGGCCCAAAGTCATTCACTGCTGGTATGAAGGCAATATGGCCAAAATTTTCACGTCTGTAATCCGGGTATCTGGAAGGGATGCTGTCTATAAGGTATTTGAATGCTGCGGAACGTATGTCTGGCTCAGATGAAGCACAGAGTTTGACAGTCAAGTCCAAAGGAGGATTTTTTCGCAGGCCGAGTCGATGGAGAAGCTTTGCTAGTAGGAAAATATGGTCTCAAATGAGGGAGTAACATGCAAGAGAAGAGACGGACCTTCTTCGGAGCTGCTTCGCCATTTAGTCTTCTCACCCCAATCGATAATCGGCAAACCAAGCTGACGATTTGTGACAGATGGTTCGTAAAGATCACTAGCCCTATATCGCGACTTCTTTCCTGGAAGAGCTTTCTCGCCTTCCTTTGAGAAAGCAGACGTCATCTGGAGTTTCGTCATCTCATCCGCAGTTAACGTGCTTTGGATAGTGACTAGATGCGTAATCAGATCTGAGATTGTCCAGTCCCCAGTTTTGACCATTCTGCCGAAACATGAATAACTTTCCGTGATATTATGCATAGTGGCTTACCGATCAAAAACAACCTGAAGGTCCACATGCTTCCGGACGCCAACAAAGGAGAGCAGCTTCTCCACGTTGCCCTTGAGAGTACCGCCAGATGTAAAAGTAACGACGGGTAGATCGTTAAATATATTGGCGCTAGGAAAGTACGCCAGATGTGGCTTTTGTAGACCTGAAGATGTCGGAATGCACGATTTTTGGGCAAGTATAGTCTTGACCGTTTCATGCGACTCCTTGGACAACGATGGCCATGTGCGAGCTAAAACGGTCAAAACTCGCTCAGCCCATTCCGAAGACCTGGTTACGTCTTGTGCCGGATTAGCATTCATAACATCTGGTCTAAAGATGTGTTGTATCCAGTCAAGAATCGAAAATTCCCGCCATCCAAAAGATTTCAGTTGTTCCTGCGTAAAATGTTTCGTGACGCTCAGAGGCATGAGAGTATCGGGCAAGGGCCCATCCAGCGGAATCATACGCTGATGAATGAAGTACTGCACCATCGAGAGGGGAATCGGCCTGATATCATTTCCTGAGCCTAGACTAAGGATAGTGGCATTAAGGAGCTCGGTGCGAGCGCGCGTAGTATCGTGCGTCGGATCTTGCTGTCCGACACCAACCCACCACTTGAGACAAGCGATGAGCTCTTCTTCGTTGAGCGGATGCTGGCGAAGTTGAGCCAGAACATCCGAGAATGTAATATCTGTGATCAGTTCTTTGCTTTGTAGAGCTCTAATGGCAAGAGGAGCAGAAGATAGAACAGAGGCAGGAAGGACAGGCAAGTGTTTGAGGAACGACGAAAACATGGGGTCGGGAGCGCGCACATCAGAGGCATCACGCACACCCGTTGTCGAAAGGACTGTGAGGGGCAAAGTGGAGCAACCAAAGAAAGCAGCCTCGAGAAAACGTGCGACATCGGAAGAAGGCGTTGAGGCATGAAAAGTGAAAAATCGGAGGACATGCAAGAACCGATCGCGCAGCCAGTCGCCGAGTTGTGGGTCCGGATGAAACCCGTTCGTATTAGATGAACTTGCAGCTTCATTCCAGAGCACCCGAATATTTTCGAGCTCCATCTCGTATGCTGCTCGACACAGATAGCCACCAACATACAATAGCTCTCTGTTCCACACTATATCACTATCAGTTATTGACTCAGTGGCGAACACGTAGATCTCACCTGCGACGTTACGGTCGCTGTAAATATGGTCAGATGCATGTATGGAGCAATGCAAATAGACTCACACTAGATCTATCGACTCGCGTTCAACCGTTGGGATAAATCTAGATGCCATATGACCGCCGATACCTGTTGTCTGTCCAGTTGCATGCCCCTACATTCCTTAGCCAACTTGAATCGCTTCCTTGAGATGGCTCTTACGATAAATACATGTGCTTGGCCAGCACTGCACACATGAGTTACAGCCACGGACTCGTCCACAAAAACAAGGTACTGACCCATTTAAATCAGCTCTGAGACCCTGAAAAACACTTCCACAAGATACGGGCTGGCTCTTCTCCTCTTCTACACTCACATTGTACTCGTCTTTTCCTGTCTGCATAGGAATCAGTCACAAGTTAAAATCAAGGTCGCGGATCAAAAGCCTACATAGATCAGGCTGTAATTTAAGTGATTGGGTGGGTTTTTCTTTGTAGATCGGTGTAGTTCGCTCTGAAGCTTCTTATCCAGCTTCACGTCTACGTCTGCATTGAACATTGTGAGCGTGACACTTGAGGTGTATACTCCGGTGGGGTCTTTGTTAACTTGGGGTTGCGGTAGAGGCTTTGCAAGTACAGGCTGGTGGTGTGAGGTAAAAGTGCTGAGAAGAGAAGAGAAAAAAACCGCCTTGAGAGACTTTGCGTGGTTCTCCGACTGGGAGGACGAGAGGCTTCTCAGTGCCAAGATCGTATACTGCATGCATGACTTGTGCCTGGATACGAGTTGCTGGAACAGTGTATCAGCCAGACAGACGACCAGTAGCAAGGGGAAGTGCTCGCCAGCAGACTGCACGCTCTTCACGCTCATCAAACCTGAACCGCTAGACTTTTTCAGCACTTTGGGTAATCCAAGCTCCTTTGGAACACCCGGAGACTTGGTGAGATGGGCCAGGCGATGAGAGTCAAGGAAGACGCTGACTGAACGAAGGTGGACCATGAATGTGATGCTGCTTGCAAGGAATCGCGTTAGATCAAAAGGCTGTGGAACAGGTCCCTGTTCACGGAGCGTCATCTCAAAAGTTGTCCACGGATTAGACTGGAGAACATCTTTAGATGGCAGATCACCGCGCCGCACAAGGAGCTTCAAGAGGTTAGCTAATATCAAGTATCAATCGACATGCATACTTGATCTCCAGTTTTTTCCTTCCAGTAGAATTGCATTCCGTGACCTTCATTCTGTCAGAAAGATAAAACAATACCCGAAAGCATTCTTACCGCCTGAAATAACAAATGGTTCCTCAGTCACAGAGAAAAGACTATAAAAGCCTGCGAGGACGGTAGGAAATGAATTAAATCAATGGTGTGGAGGAGCATACCGACACCGAAAGCTCCAATCTTCTCCTCGTCTGGATTGCCCTCAGCTATCCAAAATGAGTATAGTATTTGTATCAATCAAGTTTCAGGTGCGCTACACACCAATTTTCCTAAGCCGATTCCAATCCTCGTCGCGAAACACAATTCCGTTATTCCGAAAGGTCCACTGAGAAACCTACAATGATCGATTAACAAACACGGAAGTTGCAGCAACATTGATATGGCACAGACTGGAGTAGTTTTGAGGTCTGGGAAACCCACACCGTCCTCTGGTTGCACCACATCCTTGCCGTTCTTTCGTCGCAGATACTCCTCTGTCTCAAAATGTATCTCAACCGCGGAAGACTGTGCATCATCTGAGTTCTGAAGAAGTTCACGGAACACTGCAGGCTCGTCAGGGCTGCGTGATCAAACAAAGAAACCAGCAGGTATAGTGCACCTGTGAATTCGCCCGAATATCGTGCCAACACCTTGTCGATCAATGCACGTTGATTAACTTCTACTGTCTCGTCATAACCACTCGCCCACTGCCTTGCCAGTTGTATATCAGTATCTCATGAGGAATCAAGCAGGCTTACGAGGGCGTCTCGATCATGAGCCATAGATTTGTTTCAACGCCACGCGCCTTCCCCGTGTGTAACGTGTTGCCGGTGGTGCTTGAATCAAGGCTGAATGGAATTGGGCTGACGTATTACTTCTGAAGGTGTTCAATGACAGTAAGGTCCTGGAGGGGAGCTGCTGAGTCCAATCAAGCAACTTGCAGAGAAATTATGTACAGCCTTTAAGCGCTAAAGTAGTTTACTATTGAGTATTGATATTAGTAATATTTAGGGCTCACCATTGCAAACAAACATGGCATCATGTGACATTGACAACGCATGGGAGTCGCTTCAAACAATGAGGGCGGCACTGGATAGTACATACTTATAGAAGGAACGACGGTCCTTATCCTGTCAGAATGGTCTGTCCGACAGTTCTCAAGCTTCTAACGTGAACATTCAACGCAAGTAAATGTGGCCTGTGCCAAGACTCGCAGATTGCCATGGCATACCGCGTGTTCACTCTGAATCTTGATTCTTTGGCGATTCCGGGAATTCAAGTATAGATGCCATGGCCCAAGTTGGGTGTAAGCACGCAAGTAGCACGTATGATGGGCGCGTGTCATCATCTCATTCCTGCTCTCATATATCATTAGGGACTCGGAGAAGAAGGAAATTCATTTGAAATTGCTAAACCTACATGCCAGATCGCAATTACGTATATACTCGAGTAACAAGTTGCATGTCGAGTTCGGTTAAAATGCGGTTGGAAAGACATGGTCGAGAAAGTTGATCAGGGGATAAACTTTGAACCATTTTGCTATGGAACGAACTACGGTGTCATAGGGTGTCACGGAAGGTATCAAAATTGTAAGACAATTGATGGCATAGGGACGAATATTTTTCGGGATATTGTTGATGCGATGCAATGTTCCTCCCATGTAACAGATTCCTTTACAAATATACGGAAGTCAGGGAGCACAGCACCCCTACGCCCTGTAAGGGCAGTCATAAATCTGAACCTCGTGGCAGGTCAGGGTCGGCGGGCATACAAATAGAATTCAAACTTGCACTAGAGTTATTGGTTCCCTGTAAGCGCAACAGCAAACCATCCAAAAATAGCCATTAAGAAGCGCACCATCCACGCTGGATCAGCGCCAACGCCGCGGCCTGGCCTGAGCTGCATCGCCAGAGCAATGTCAAACTCAGGCACAGCACGGTATGCGCGACTGCGAGGATGGATAAGCGGCGACAAAGGAGGTGCCGGAATAGAACTGGTGACCCGCACAGACCAGGAAGGACGCGCAGGTGGTTCAGGAGCTTCAGGATCTATTGTTGGGTGTACAGATACTTGCGGAGGAGTGGATCGATCATCTGGGGTAGGGTCAAGTGCCGTCGTGATAGGTGGTAAAGGAAGATCCCGCGAAGGTGAATCAGATGACGAAAGGTCTTGCACACCGAAAGACGGTGGAATGTCTAAAGCATCGTGGAACTTCTCGTCCTCTGGATTTTCTTCTAAGTCATCGGAGGTGGTGACGGAGACATGGGACAGTAGAGCAGACCCGCGAGCACTGAAATACGGGGGTTCCTCGGATTTCTCATTCAGTACGCTCTGCGTCACCGCTATAGCTGTTCCAGTGTTTGAATTTCTCCTGCAGGAGGATAACACCGCACGCTTCTCAACATGGGGCAAACTTTGCCAAGCCTTGTGAGACCAAAGAATTTGGGTATGTAAGTGTTTGATGGCATACAATCTTAGGCCCATACAGGCCAGTGTAAGCAGCGTAATAGCGCATGAGAAGATGAGGAAGAGGGTAAAAGCAGAAGTCAAGAAATCTGCTTTCCCATATTCAGTGACGAGGTCTGGGAGGTTGTGCGCGGTTGGCACTTCATCTCCTGAGCTGATCACAGTCTTGATCCGTTGGCCAAAAGGCCCTAGACTTTCTACGATTGTCGGCCCGTGTACTGCATCAAATGAAAGGTAGTCATTATCTGCACCAGCGGACGTGGGCCCGATGCTCAAGAGAGCGTCGCGATGGAAGTCACTACAGCAGCCCGTATCAGAAAAGTGTTCGGTAAATAGATGCCAACGTGACTCACTCTGGATGTGACGAATGCAAACGAAAAACTACCTGCGCAGAATCTTGCATTTCTGCTGACATCCTACGACAGTCACTCACAGGTGCTCCACGGAGTAAATAAATGGACTTACAGCTCGGAGTCTGGCAAAATTGGAAGGCTCGAAACGACCAGCGCGAGTAGAGAGACAGAAAGAAATGTAGTTAGCGTCATGTCAACCTTGGATTTCACCAGCAATGACAGAACGTTGGCTATTCAGTTACGGGCGGAGGGAAGGTGCACCACTAGTGAAGGTGGAATAAAAACCCACCTCGTTCTACCTCGCTTCGCGATACCGAAAACACGATGTAAAGTCGGAATCGGTCGGCATGCGGTCGGCTTCCGACATGCAAGTCGCGTCTCCATTTAGTTGTCACGTGCAGTTGTAATCCCTTTGAGTTGGTGCATTTGTCAGTGTCACCACTCAGAGGCAACCTATTGAATATTGAATGGCACCAACTTCAAGAAACCAGCGCCAACAGTCCAGAGCATCCTTTCATCCATCCAATGACACTGCAACTTACCGTGATCTACTACTTTTTGAAGAGCGCCTCAAAACCAACGCCGCCCAGCTTCAACGCAGAAAGTCTAGGTATCAGTGTATGTTTTCACGATATCTATGTTGCTGAAGACGCTGACGTCTATTCCTAGTGTTTCTATTCCATCTTCTGATAGCTATTGCATTCCTTCTCTCCGAAGTCCTTCTTCAGACGTCCTTTCTAGACATACCGTACACGAACCTCCTCCGCAAAGTACTTCCAGATGTGTACGGGGGTGCTGGGAACTTAAAGCCCCACCCATACTTTGCATCAGGGCTCCTCTTCGTACTTGTAACTGCTCTCCTTCTCTTCTTTGCAAGCGGCATGTATGCTGAGAAAATTGCATATGCAAATAGGTCAGCCTTCATACAATGTATTCACCGCTCAGAGATTTAGCAACGGTGCCGCAGATATGTTCCTCATGCGAATAAAGCCCTTCGAAATTTCAACATGTACCTGAATGTCCGACGTCCTCCCCTTCGCTCAGCATTCTCCATCAGCCCCTTTCCTTTCGTTTTCCATCGACCTACCCAGTCGCGAGCACCGTCCCCGACACCGCGCCCATCTAATGCACCAGCTCCTATGGCTCCTATACCACCCGCAAACAGTCCACGCGGCGAACTCATTTTTTCTTCACGCGTTGACCGGGGCTTCAGGGAGAGCTATGAGAGATATCGAGCTGCATTTGAAAGGAGGCGGGATGAAAGAGAGAGGGATGAAAGAGGGAAGACATGGACAGGACGAATTGCGAACAAAATGCCGTGGAATCAACCGCCCAATCCGCCGCCTGCTTTAGCTGCGCTTTCACGGACCGCGTCTGGTCGCGGGCGGGGAAGCATTGTTGGCACTCCATTGGGGTCCAGGAGGTCAAGCCCTATGCCGAGGCCAGGGACAAGAGATTCTCCTGCTGTGAGGACTATTGATTAATGTTGATTAGGTAGATCTAATCAATATCGTCATTCGCATTCGTTTGAAAACAATGTCTATTCATACTTCTATGATGTGTCCTTCAAGTCGACAGGGCAAGCAATATACTTGACGCTGCGTTCGGAGAATTGAACGCATGCTCTACGAAAAGCTGATAGCAGATGCGCCTCAGCTCTGTTACCTGAAGAACAGTTGTCGGTGCTTAGTGAATTGTCACAATTGGAGACGAACAGTGCCTATGGTACACAGAGATTCTCCTACTCTAAATCCAATCGCATAAGGAGCTCCCTAATGACCGCTAGTCAACTATTCGCGGTCCTGAAAAATCCCGTTGAAATCTAGCACAACATCCGAAGGTGACAGTACCACATATATATCAGTCGAATATTAATGAACACCGTATGGTACGGTGCATTCTCAGATGTTCCGAAAGCTCCCCGTATTATGCAGGTTTGGGAAAGCGAAACATTTACGGTACGTAATTTTCGAAGTAGTACTTACATCCACACCAGACATGGCTTACATGATTTCATCGCCTGCAGCGCTGCCGCGAGCTAATTGATGCGGCCATAGAGACTTGATGCCGGTAACCATGTTTCTCTCGACGTAAACCCATCATGATGGGAACCATGTAAACAGCTCATGTGAGTACAAAGCAGGTAAGTATGTACGGGTTCCGGATATCCTCATACTTTCAATCTTTAATTTACTGAGACTTGATTAGGGTGCTTGTTCAAGTTCTCTTATAAATTTAAATATACTTCGTTCATTACTGAGTCCGAAATTCCACGATTATTCTCGGTTGAGTTGTGGTGCATTACATGCATAGCACTGGCAATGCCAGGGTGGTATGCGTCAGTCAGGCTACGGAAGTTCCGAACACTCCATCTCCGTCGTGTCCGACTGATGGATGATGACATGACTCACGAAGGCTCTTATCCAGATCTGAGGTGGGTAAGGGTTACTCAGGTAACGCTACTTACCATGAGAAGCCCGTGTTGCAAGTGTTTCACGTTACATGACGGAGAGAAAACTGCCTATCAAGTCGTTAACATAGGTAGGACAATTTCTAAAAGGACAACACTTGCGGTCTTGTTGCGCCTCAATGGCCTTGGCAATGGAAGAAGTACTCCTCAAGACAGCGAGCGTTGCGGCAAGTACGCCGGCACTTACGTTGCGTAGATTATTCATTACATGCCCCATTTCTGAGCTTGTCAAGCATGGATTCAACACGTCATCTAACATCTGGGGTAGCATGCGGGCGAACTATCAGATCAATGTCAAACGCACGCGGGGTCGTGGTGATTCGTGATGCCTCCCGCGATGGGTTCTGCATTACCTTTTAAACGTGTATTATGTAAGACATACGAATGATGCACAGATGCAGTCTGAATCTCTTGCTTTCAGCGTGCATATCTCAGTGCTAAATATTAAATAGCTATGCCACACAGTCATCACTCTCACTCCGGACAGTTCTGTAGGCATGCCCTCGGATCCTTAGAAGAAGTTGTATTGGAAGCCATCAAACAACGTTTCGAGGTGTATGGTTTGACGGAACATGTACCCCGCTACAGGCTAGAAGATCTGTATCCAGAGGAGGTAGTCTCTCCTCCTCAAACCAGGCTTTACATCTAAACTATCTGTCAGAGGGGATTATCCCTTGATGACCTGTCAAAGCAGTTCCTGAGTTTTCTTAACGAAGCTCATCGACTGAAGGAGGTTTACGCCCCTCAGATCACCTTATTGGTTGGACTCGAGACAGAGTACATTACCGATGATGACCTCAATCATCTCCAAAAGCTCATAAAGGATTACCAGAGGCGCATCGATTATATCGTTGGATCCGTCCATCATGTCAGCACTATCCCCATCGACTTTGATCGTGTCACATACGAAAAGGCTTTGGCAAAAATTTCGAGTGAAGAGGGCGTGTGTATTCTCGGAAACGATCGAATGGAACGCTTTCTGTCTACATATTTCGATGCACAGCATCGATTGATACGGCAGTTTCGGCCAGAGATCATTGGCCATCTCGATTTGTGCAGACTCTACACCCCTTCCCTCGATCTTAAGCAGTACCCCATCGCCTGGGGCAAGCTAATCAGGAACATCGAGGAAGCTACGCGGTACGGTGCACTGTTTGAAATTAATGCTGCCGCGTTCAAGAAGGAGGGGTGGAATTCGCCGTACCCTGGGAAAGATGTGGTAGCGGTCAGTAAAAATGCCATGCTGTATCAATTGTCACTTTCTTACCGTGCCTAGCTTATTCAGGAGAAAAATGGTCGATTCGCTTTGTCTGATGACAGTCACGGACCACAAACTGTCGGGCAGTATTATCTGGATGTGGCGGACTATCTGGTTCATGTAGGAATCACTGAACTTTGGTGTTTGGACCGTTCGTTAGAGCCAAACCACAATGGGAGGTACATATCTCCCAGGAGAATTGAAGGTGATTGGCGACACCATGCCTTCTGGAAACATAGGGAAGGTGAAAGGCGCAGAATCACTTTTCAATAAATACGAGATGGTTTGCCGAAAGAAAGTTTCATGGAAGTACGTTTTGCGGCGGCTTGAAGTACTTCGATATTACCTTTGATCTTTTCTGCCCCCAAGATGCACTCCGGCCAAAGCTCGCGATTTTTCATTTTCTAATTGACCATGCTTTGCTTTATGGATGCTGCTACGTTTCCGTCTGGCATGATATCATCGTCCGTAACGTGCATTTCGGACTGCAGGTCGCTTGACAGAACATGCCTGAATGGGAGCGCAATGCTTTTAAATCCCATTACGGCGTGCGGTGTTTTGCTGTGAGGAAGCGATCAGGAGTCCTCTCGTCCTCCGGTACCAATTAATTTGCTTGTACGCTGCTTCAAATCAGGCGCGGTGAGCTCGCATACGTAAAAAGTTTGCATCATGGACAGACACTTAACACAATTTAGGATGACCACGATGGCGCACGACTACCGGCATTTCCACGGTGCTATATTTGACAGCTGGAGAGCTCTTCGCAGAAACATTCAAACCTATGACGGTTACCTTTCACTGCTACTAGCTTAACGCCCAAGTACTCTGAATCAAGATCTCGATTTTTCCCTTGGACCTGCGATCCTCATTGCGTGTCAGTTCAATCTCAGATGTGGGTCAGCCATGCTGCTCAAGATAAGATTCGCATCATGTGCTCTCCTTTGACGTGCTTCTTGATGCAAGGTGCTTGGTGTGCTGAAGTTTAATTCCCCAATCCGTACCCCGCATTGACTTTGACATCCCCGCAGTTGTCGGTTTAGCCCCACGAGAATAATTTTTTCCTAGTGGTCTCGTACTCCATGTGCATGATGGGAGACATGCAGTGGCAGTATTTAAAGGGTTGCGAACAGAGTGTCTTCAGCTTAACATCCCACTCTTCCACTATAAATCTCTCATGTGAGGGCGATTCAGACGCTTTCTTCTCAGGCTGGCGGAACTGACTTGCGTTACAGTTAACATGTGTTACCGTCAGGTTCATTGTGCCAAACACGGTTGCGGTCACGATGAGCCCATCGGAGACGCGAAGGTTAGTCCAATGGGGTGATACTGCATTTGCACTTTGAAGTTACTGACAACAACTCAAAGGTGGATTGTCAATCCTCTCAATGTCGATACAGTGCTGCACATCCACGAGGCTGTCCAATTTGCTCCAGCACATGTGTTCAATAGTTTGTTGCACCGTAATATGTAAAGATCTAACGACTGACTGTGATTTTGTCCCACACCAGCATGGGCAGAGCCCAAACCATCGTCGTGCGAAACGGAAACCCAATGTGTTTCCATTGTGCTAGACCAAGCGCATAAAAGATCGGACCTGCTGTGTGTTGTCACAGCTACCAAAAGGGTCTTCACCCCGCCATGCCGATCACAGTTTTCTGTCCAATCACTTTGTACCTCGCAGTCCGATCTTGGATTGATGTTCGTAACTACTACCATTATTTTTGATTGAGTTAAGCATTAGGCACATCCAAACTCTTAGGTCAAGGGCATTGTTCATACTTGTACTTATACTTAGCACTAGTCTTCCAGTTACTGAGGCCTGAGGGCCAGCCGGCTATGTAGTCATTGATACTCAAATTGAGATGTCTTCTTTCACTTCCCGAATAATACCTACCACGTTTGCAGGCATTCATAGTCCCACCTGGAGACCCAGAAGAGTATAGCCTCGTAGAGCAGTGTGGAGTACCAGCTTCGCGGGAACCTGAATCGGCGTGCGATCTGACGGAGTTACGCCTTTACTTTTTGGCTGTTGATTGAATGTCGTCACGAGTCTCTACCTATAAGGCGTTTGCAAAGGCAAAGGGGTCGATCACTGATATAGTAGTTTCCCCTAGAAAGACTATACTTACACGTATAGAAGGTCAATAGAAGGTCAATAGAAGGAAGCCTGTCGTTCCTTCTTGATTGAATCATACACGAACTAGGGTTTGAGTGGTTTCAGATCCTAGCTAAATTTTTGCAAAGGGAATCATTAGGATGTGGCTGGCGGTGTTATGGCATGTTATGTATGCTAGCTTCTCTATGGCTTTTGATGGCAATAGTACTCGACTTATCTTGGATGATTCCGATAAGTGTTAGATACGGTTAATCCAAACCATGAACCTAACCGCATTCTCTGCTCCATCTTTGCAGGCAGCATACCTTCGCACCCTTCCCGCTATTAGAGAACGATGCTCAAATGTACATGCCATGGCGCAACAGGGAAAGCTGGAGTATTTTGATTATAGCCCGGATCATGAATTATCCGTTGTGAATTACTGCCTCGAAATCATGAAGGTTCCGCCTCGAGTCGACTCCAAGTCGTTACTTATAGCTGACACATGTTCCAGAGAGACTTTCCCGCGGCTGATGGCGGTGTTGACTTTGCGTCTGTGAGTATTTATATTTCTGATCGGACAGCCAGTGTTAGAATTGCACAAATAGATCCCACCGCATGGGAGGTGGAGGCATCTAGATGCAGGGAAATCGCGCATAGCGCCTTTGATGGCGAAATGGGATGAAGAACGAGAGTCACCAGTCAGCGAGAAAGAAAAATGCAAAAGGTTGATTGATTTATTCCTTGTTTCTGTCCTACTGGATGCTGGGGCTGGTAACCAATGGACATATAACGAGTCAGATGGGGAAAGCTACAGTCGTTCGGAAGGGCTCGCGGTTGCAACTGTACATATGTTTGACCAAGGTCTTTTCTCGGGATCTCCTGCAGCTCAGCCTCATCGCGTTGATGGTAAGGGGGATATCTTCTGTGTCTGGCGTTCTCGTCTGAATTTTCCTACCTAAAGCGCAGGGACTGTCTCAGATCAATGAATCGAGAATTGCCACCGCTATGCAAGTCAGCGATGCCAATCCGATGGTTGGTCTATCTGGCCGAACTTCGCTCTTGGTCAATCTCAAGACTGCGTTGGAGTCTAACCCTCGCTTTTTCGGTTCTGATGCTAGACCCGGAAACATCATTGGTATTACTCATTGTTCACTCCTTTATCAGACGGTTTATCACTTCTGATGTTCGCAGACTTCCTGGAATCCGAATCGAAGCTCGATGGTTCGTCCCTGCGTGTCCATGTCTCATCACTGTGGGGAGTTTTGCTTGAGGGTTTAGCTCCGATTTGGCCTGCAAGGTATTCCATCGGTGGAGTGCAGCTCGGAGATGTGTGGCCATGTTCTGTGCTCGCCACGGTTGGACAAGCTGAGGGACACGACTTCGTGCCGTTCCACAAACTAACGGGATGGATCACATATAGCCTGATTGAGCCCATGGAGAAGATTCTCAAGTGGAAATTTGACGGCATCGAGGACATGACTGGTCTTCCAGAGTATAGAAACGGTGCATATGATGTATCTTAGTGTGACGACTGCCATTGACGTTTGATCTAGGAGGTTTGCTGATCGACTTTGGTGTTCTTACCCTCAAACCCGGCCTTCAGGCGCTCGTAAATAGTGCTAGCGGTGTTCCATGTCTTCCACCATCACATGGTGCTGTGGTTGAATGGCGGGCAATGACTGTGATTGAACTGTGAGTCATCAGTGGAACCGTTCCAAGATTATACTGAAGTTCTGGACAGAGATCGCATCGCCAACGGCATCCGACGTCAAGCTGGTGTGAACTCTTGTGATCTAACCCTTGCCCAAGTACTGGAAAGCGCAACGTGGAAAGGAGGGAGAGAAATTGCCAAGCGGCTCCGGCCCTTGACCGGCGGACCACCCATCGAAATAGAGAGCGACGGAACTGTTTTTTGAGGCTGTGGCATTCTTCCGGAAAGCATTAAAGCATATATGTATAACTGTAGTTCAACATTGGAAGTACCCTGGTGACCAGGAAAGCAATCAGGTTCATGTGCGTTTCAATTCCCTAGCGAGGCGCCAGCACAGGACAAAAGCTACGGCCGCGGCCACGCCTCCCAACCTGATTTAGTTCTGGTCAGCTGCTTCACCAGCGTGCATGACGCCATTGGTACCCACCGAAAGATTATTGCGATTGAATTGGGACCTGTCTTTACTGAGGAATCTTCGTCTGGATCTAAAATTTGTCGCATGACATCTCCTGACGTAGCGATCGTACCATTGACAGGTATAGCATTTCCCGGATGATGACCGTGTAGGACAGATTTCTGGGGATCAAATATTGCGAAGATGATCGACGACAAGCCAGTGACGAGAAATTGGGGTACGACGATGAACATATTATGAATGCCCTGGTGACGTTGATTAGATCTGACAGGGACAAGAATCTGAAGCACTGACGAGAATGGCACCAGCCCGTGAGCTTAAGCCATTGAGATTCTTTTTCGGCCTATGAGGCGATGTATCTTGAGACATTTGAGTCGATAAGACATTTATATCCATCTGGCTGACTCGTGCTTCGTGATTTATCATGATTCTCGGATAGCCGCCATCCTCCTGTTCCGGCGACACAGGTCTCGAGTATGTCGGGTCTTCCAGGTCAGAATCGACGAGATGCTGAGTTTCATCGGCATCTTGCCCATCATTGT
Organism: Suillus subalutaceus; assembly: GCF_016647625.1. NCBI lineage: Eukaryota > Fungi > Basidiomycota > Agaricomycetes > Boletales > Suillaceae > Suillus > Suillus subalutaceus. The sequence goes on from NW_024540296.1 coordinate 91,194, forward strand.
CCGTCCTGGATCTTAGATTTGAGCGCGTGTCCTCGAGATATATCGAAGCAGTCTCTTCGTCGGTTGCGGGATGAGACAATATTGCCTCCGCGAGCTGAGAATGGTATAGAATCAGATAATAGTAGGGTGAGATTCAGGGTTTGGGTGATAACGTACCAACGTGAATGGGGCCCACTGTGCTATGGCCCAACAAAATCCGGTCACTGACATGATGAAAGTAGCACCGCCAACGCTTGATACAACGCTTCACAGGTCAAATTGTCATCAAAGCCATCACTTGCTTGAACGTGTGGAGACTTACAACGTGGCAGCCATACAGAATGCGAATATGAAGAGAGAGAATGCCCAGAGTGTAGCCAGGTGAACCTGAACACGTTCCAACCACGGCTTCTTCAGTTGAAGAGGAGTCAATATAGCGACTTCTTCTTTAGCACGGACGACGAAGAAAGGCATAATGATGTTTGCTGCGAGGGACACCAGCGCGCTGTAGAATAGTGCACGCGCGCCAAGACGTGTAGCCTCCTCTTCTAATATGTTAGCTGAAATATCGTCTGCTGGGGGAGGGGAAACCCGTTTGTGCAGTTCGCCGATATACACAGTGGTGTAGAATAAAACAGGGAACCATGCTAGCCATGCACTACCAGGCTATCGCCGTCAGATAAATAGAGCGTTATTCAGCACAAACGCACAAAAATTGGATATAACACTGTAAGATAGGTCAATAGACATGATGTGGTGAGAATATATGCTGCGTACGATCTGTCTTATTACTCGAGGTAATCTTGTTAGAGTATTCCATATATCGTATATTTCTTTCTTCAGACCCTTGTCGCGGGAGCTATGGCCCAGTGAGACAAACCCCAAGTAAATATTGAGATGACGCACTCGGTTGCAACAAGTATCCTCTCCTTGACGCAAATGGAAGTCAACAAATGAGTGAATATGAGTAACAGAGACGCGATGACTGCTAAATCTTCTAGTTGAGTACGGCCAAGGAAAGGTAACCATCCAGGAAGATCTATTTCTCCCCTGTGATAAAATATGAGTGCCAAAGGCCACGAATTTGCATAATTCAAGCTCACACGAAGAATCCGAGTACGCTGCCAATGGCCAGCATTCGAGCGGCCCATGCATTACCACTAGGCTGGTCTGATGGGGGTAGGGTGTCAACCAAAAGAGCACGATCTAGAGCCTGCACTGCGAATACATTTTGGTTTCATGGTGCAATACACAGAGTTTGCGAGGACAAACCTGCGTTAATGGAAAAATCTATGCAATATATCGATAAGATAGCAAGCCATATGCTAAGTGAATCATGCTGACAAATTCAGTATGGTCTATCAGTTGTGTTGAAGAGTGCACGCACTGAGGACGACCCTGGCGTTGTAAACAAAGCAGCAAATGAACGGGTGTATCCGAACAGAAGGGTCGCGACACAACACAATGCGGCACCAATACCAATTAAAGGTCGCCGTCTGCCAAAGCGCGACTTTGAATTATCTGCTAGCACGCCTAAAGAAACGTTGAGTCTGAAAAATAGGAAGTGCAGGAGAGGTACCTATCAAGGGCTGGACAATGAGGCCAGAGAGGGGGCCGGCAAGGAAGACTACTGCCATTAGTGGTTTTGACAGACCGAGGGACAACAAGTAGGGGGAAGCTTGCAATGTGCAGTAGCATTGAATAATCATCTAGCGAGGATATAGGCTAACCATTCACCATATGACATCTCAACTGACCACAAGACCTGCACTCCCAAAAGCCCGACAGTAAGAGTGGGGAGGCGTGTCAACGGGGGTCCCAAAATCCTGGCTCTTCCTATCCACCGGGATTCATCATTGAGGGAATCTTCAGCGAAGGGTAGAGCAGAAAAGCCGGTCATTCTTGCAGAGTGTGCCTAGCCAGTATAAAGGATTAGCTTGCAAATAGTAGTTGGAAGTCCAACTATGGTTTTACTTAGAAGGTGTGACGCCACCGCTGTCAGCTGCGGCTACCAACCCAGATTTGCCTTTTCGAGATCGAAGACTTTACGTAAATTGTTGCCATCACAGTCACCTCAGGACCTCAATTTGCAGGAGCTATTCAAATGCTGGCCTGCACAGTCCTTCGTCCAAGGACACTTAATTTCAATCGCTTGCTCCATTCATCCTCCCGTATCAACAGGCAATTATTTGATGCATCCACTGTTGAGCGTGTCTCGGAGGATGTGGACGTCTGCATCGTCGGAGCTGGCCCTGCTGGCCTTAGCACCGCGATTCGACTAAAGCAGTTGGAACAGAAATTAGGAAAAGAATTAAGGGTCGTTGTACTGGAAAAGGGTGCCGAAGTAGGTGCGTACTCCTAACACTGAACATTTTCCGTGTAAATGTAACTCGTCCCAGGCTCCCATATTCTCTCCGGAGCTGTCATCGAGCCTCGAGCACTCGACGAGCTCCTGCCAGATTGGGCCCTCCGCGATGACCACCCACTCACGCAGTCAGCAACATCCTCTCACATGCGGTTTCTCACAAAGTCGCTCTCGATACCTATACCCCATCCCCCTCAAATGTCAAACCAAGGCAATTACATCGTCTCGCTCTCTCGTTTCGCTGCGTGGCTCGGGAACATCGCGGAGGAAATGGGTGTCGAGGTTTACCCTGGGTTCGCCGGCGCAGGCGTGGTTTACGCAGATGATGGAAGCGTTGCTGGTGTCAGGACGAATGAAGTTGGTCTAGACAAAATAGGATGCATGAAAGAATCTTTTGAGCCTGGAATGGAGTTTCGTGCCAAAGTTACCCTTATCGCGGAGGGCGCACACGGCTCCATCGCCAAGGAACTCATTCAAAATTTCGATCTTCGCCAAAATTCCGATCCACAAACATATGGTATTGGCCTCAAAGAAGTTTGGCGCGTGGATCCGACCCAATATCGACCTGGTGAAGTCGTTCATACCATGGGCTGGCCCCTTGACTTCAGGACATACGGCGGTGGTTGGGTTTACCACATGGCTGATGGGCTCGTCAGCTTGGGCCTTGTAATTGGACTCGACTATGCCAACCCATATTTGAGTCCTTATAAAGAATTTCAGGTGGGTTCTTTTTAATTTTGCACACGTCCCTCTGATATCCCATTCAAGCGCATGAAACACCATCCATATTTCGCGCAGCTTCTGTCTGGGAACTCCACAAGGATAGCATATGGTGCACGTTCGCTCAACGAAGGCGGCCTTCAATCCGTGCCTCAGCTTCACTTCCCTGGTGGTGCCCTGGTTGGTTGCTCGGCTGGTTTCGTCAATATCGCAAAAATTAAAGGCACCCATAATGCGATGAAGAGCGGTATGTTGGCTGCCGAAGCAGCAGTAGCAGTTCTATCTCAGGACTCTAGCAGTGGACCCGCAGACATGTCACAGTACGAAACCGCACTGAAGAATAGTTGGGTTTGGTCAGACCTCAACGAGGTTCGTAACTTGCGTGAAAGCTTCCACACTCCCTTGGGTATCTGGGGAGGTATCATGTACTCTGGCGTCGATTCTCTCCTTCTTAAAGGACGCACGCCTTGGACTTTCCGCAATCGAGCAAGATTGACGGATGCACAGCACACTCAACCCGCGTACCGATTCCATCCTATCAACTATCCTCCCCCGCAGCCCCCGTTGTCGACAGATTTGCTAACTTCGTTGACTTTAACCGGCACGAACCATGCAGAAGACCAGCCTGTGCATCTACGTGTGCGCAAAGACGGCGGTGAAGACAACGCCCTTCGAAAGTTGCACGTGCAGCGCAACGTGAGCGAGTATGCTGGGTTGTTGCAGCGGGCTTGCCCTGCTGGCGTTTACGAATATGTCGAAGATGAGACTGCAGTAGATGGGTGGAATGGACATAAACTAGTAATAAACTCTCAGGTGCATCTCATTTTTGAACCCTGTACTATGTCTTACGTTGGTCATTGCAGAACTGTATCCACTGCAAGTTATGTGATATTAAGGTCCCCACACAGGATATCACATGGACAGTCCCCGAGGGCGGTGGAGGTCCAAAATACAGTGAGTGTCTTTTGCTAACTATTGTGATGGCTCATCTTATTCTCATCCTTAAGCCATTACTTGATGGTATGATAGTGCAGTACTTGTACTTGTAGCTATAGCTCTAATTTGTGATGTAGTTACATCTGAGTGCGTACCGAGTCACAAGTACGTTTTTGGTAATTTTAGGTCACCGCTTTGGAAAGCACGATAATCTCAGACTTATCGGCTGAGCATCCTCAGCTGCATACTTAGTTGCGCGTCTTGAAAGTTTCCTCGACTGCCCACTCTTGCCATGCGGTATTATGAACAGAGATATCCAGAAGTCGACGAGCTCGTTATGGTCCAAGTCCGCCAGATCGCGGAAATGGGCGCATATGTTAAACTGGTTCGCACCATTCACCCGTACCCCATTCATTGTTATGCTGATCCATCCATATAACACAAGCTCGAATACGACAACATCGAGGGAATGATTCTCCTTTCAGAGCTTTCCCGTAGACGTATCCGATCAATACAAAAGCTCATCCGTGTTGGCCGTAATGAAGTCGTAGTGGTACTTCGTGTGGACAGGGAAAAAGGTAAGTCGAACTTCCAGCCTAGCTATCCTCAACTCGCTTAGTATAATCCATGCGCACAGGTTACATTGATCTATCAAAACGTCGTGTCTCCCCCGAGGACATCATCAAGTGTGAGGAACGGTACATGAAGTCAAAGCTGTCGCATCGATCATGCGGCATGTTGCGTCGAAGCTACCATCGATGGATGCAGACGCTGCTATTTCCCCAGAGGACGAGGCGGTGGAGAAGGAGACGAAGAAGTCTAGGCGCGCGGCGAAGAAGGACAATCCTGAGGAGGCTGCGGCTGCCATGGCTGCTGAGGAGGCCGCTGTGCCGCACGACGGGTCGAACGAGGAAGAAAGGTTGGAAAAACTGTATGAGCAAGTAGCATGGCCACTTGGTCATAAATATGGCCACACATATGATGCGTTTAAGCTTGCTTTGACGTGCGTCATTGTACCCTTTTTTTTACCTCCTGCGGGGGCTAACGAGACTAGCGAGCAAGAAACTGTATTTTCCTCCATTCCAAATCCTGTCTCATCAGCAGCCATATCTATCCTAATGGGCACCATTGCACGACGGTTGACACCCCAGCCTATCAAGCTGCGCGCTGATATCGAGCTCACATGCTACACTCCTGCCGGCATCGACGCCATCAAAAAGGCTCTGAGGGCCGGTGAAGCGCAAAGCAACGAAACTGTGCCGATTAAAGCCAAGCTTGTAGCCCCTCCACTTTACGTTCTCAGCACAAACGCAACAGACAAGGTCTGCCTTTATCGTTCTCGATTACAAAGCTGTCTGAGAGAATTTGTAGTACGCTGCTGTTGATCGTTTGGAACGAGCGATCGAGTCGATTCTGGGCACGATCGAGGGTCAAGGTGGAAACCTAGTTGTAAAGATGAAGGTGCGGTGCAATTATCTACTCCAACGTCATATATATTCTGACTCCTTCACGATTTCCCTTTCAGCCAAAAGCTGTCTCTGAGACAGAAGAGCAGGATCTCGCACAGCTCATGGCCAAAGCAGGTCAAGAGAATGCAGAGGTCTCTGGTGATGAAGATGACGAGGAGGGGGCCTAGTTCATTCTTTGTGGCCTCAAGTACATTTCTTGATGATAGCAGCATACTTCGAACCAGATTGTTTCCTGAGGCCTAGGTGTGTTGAATTTTGCCTTGAGGGTGTGGCGTGAAGTTGTGAATCCTCCAGAAAGTCTGAGAGTCGTGGATTCATGCTTCAGTGTGATGGCAGATAGAAGCCCCACTTAATTCTGATTTTATTCTGTCATTTTGTTTCTCCAATTTATGAGCTGTCACCAAGCTGTCACACCAGCATCACTGTACTGCGAAAAATTGGACCATGGTATATGTGCTCCGGTATTACCGGTAGTGTTCACAATGACCATAATCAGTGTAATATAGACAATGGAAATTATCAATCCTTGTACTGAAATGTCCAGGAACCCCCTTTGCCTAAAGCTATGCATTCAAAAGTACAGTTGCACTAGACACTAATATACCTGTTGTGTTACAGGGGTCGAACACAATTGGGGTGGACTATATTCTGTTGCCCTTCATGCAGGGAATTGTACAGGAACCCTTCTTGCCCATAGCTACATGTTCAGGATCATTGCGGTTGTACTGCTGCAGATATTTCTACTGCATTAAGCAGTATCAAATGGATCAGGGTGGAATATAATTTGTCAGTGTTTGTGTGAGTGATTGTATAGGAGCCCCTTTTGTTGGACTCCGACTGATCCAAGTGATCAGTTGCGTTGTCTGAAGGATCCGAGATGTCAGTGTGAGTGTAATAAAAGGAGTGACGGATGAATGACATTTTGATGTCAGTTCATACCAGTCAAATATTCCATGTCCCGATCATTTTATTTTCATTCCTACTCTACATACTATAAAGATACAAGCTGATCCATATGAACATCTCAGTTCTGTCTAGAGACTGAGATGTGAGTACTTGATGTTTATCAAACACAATACAATAGGTTATGAGTCTTTAGTATTTGGTCTAACTAGGTACATGACTTGTAATCAAAGAGTTCTGTCTAGAGACTGAGATTATTTATTCTAGCTAGCATCCCAACTGTCCACTCATACCTGTTCTTAATCACAGATTATGAGCCCTGCCATGGCCACAGGTATTGCACTCCCCAGTACCAGCTCCTCGCTGTTCAACATCCCCAAACTTGCTGAAGATGGCTCAAATTGGATTACCTACAAGGAGAGAACATTGACTGTGATTGGTGCTCAAGGTTTGATGCACTATGTCAATGGTCACGCAGATAAACCCAAGGCTTTCACCATCAATGCTACAATGGGTCTACCATGTTAAACAGAGACTAAGAGACGAGTCTCAGTGTTGTAGACAGAACCGCTCTATCATTAATAATACCTAAGAGATGAGTCTAGAGATGAAGCGATATAAGTAAGAGATGGCAAGTAGAGAAATATGAACTGTACCTCAGTGTTGTAGACAGAACTGCTGAGGTACAAACAATACAACACATCATGATTATATAGTATAGTATAGAGACTGAGGAAACAAACAAGAGAAAAGAATACATAGTTGAAGTTGGACATTTAAACGTCAACACACCCCCTCAATGAGACAATGTAGAAATGAGAGCAAGACCCGTGTGATGGTGAATGAATAGTGGACATGGTAGAACCTTGGTGAAAATGTTGGCAGTGTTCTTATGAGTGGATAACCAAACAGGTAGGAAGGTGTTGTTTTTGATGTGATGATGTATGAAATAATAGCAAAGGTCGATGTGTTTCCTTCGGATATGGTTTGCTGCATCTTTGGATAGTGCGATGGTGCCTGCATTGTCAGTGAAGAGGCGTAGAGGGAGTGATAAGGGTATTGAAAGGCAGCCAAAGAACAATTGGAGCCAGAGGCCATCCTGAATTGCTGCCATCAGTGCCATGTACTCTGCCTCCATTGAGAGCGTGTGTGTGGTCTGCTTTTTAGTGGAATGAGAGACAGGCCCTCCATTCAAAAACCAGACATAGCCAGTTATGGAGATCTGATCCTCGGGGCTCGATGCCCAGTCAGAGTCACTGAATCCATGAAGATTGGGGTTGATTGATGGACCACCATAATGGATGTGCATCCCTATCATGCCTGCAAGATACTGAAGGACATGTTTAGCTGCTGAATAATGATGTGGTTCTGTGGAGACATTGTACTGAGCAAGGCGCATGACAATTAGAGCAATGTCAGGACAGGTATACATTGCAAGATATAAGAGCTCACCAACAAGTTTGTGATACTCAGCCTGCAGGTCATCAACATGCGGATAAACATCTGTGGGGCATCCAAATGGAAAGTTGGGGTCCATTGGCAGAGTGACGGGATTGCAGCTTGCCATCCCATGCTACTCTAGCAGGTACGTGATGTAGTCCTCCTGGTGCATCCACAATTCATGTGTGGCTCGATTCCTGCAAAACTGAACTCCCAGATACTTGGTCACTGGACTGAGATCCAAAATCCTGAAATGTTTCACAATTTCCTCCTTTGTTCTATCAAGGAAGGGACGATTGTCGGATTCAGCAAGACTGTCATCGACGTGCCAGGCTATGACATAAATCACGCGCACCCCCTCACTGCTGACATGGTTGAAGATGAAAACTGCATAGTCCGCTGTAGTGAACAAGTTTTGGCTGGGCTGTAGGTAAAAGCACCAAACCAAAATATATGAGTCTCCTGCTCTCCTAGCTGCTACTCTTGCTAGCAAGGATATTCGACCCTAAAGGATCTCTGACTAGGCTCAGGCCCAAAGAAAGAGAGTGGAGAAGGTACTCCAAGTCAAGGTAAGAAAACTATGTTCCAGGAGCTATCTGGTGAGCTGAGGGAGCTACAACTAGGAAAGCTACAACTAGGGGATGCTACTAAATAACCCAAGTGAATGGGGAGCAACCAAAGAACTGGAATCAAGGAAACTAGGTAATGACTGTAGAGTCCTAGGTAAAGAGTGAAGCGATTATGTAAGCAGCAAAAGTGCGAACCTAATCTAAGGAAAGTGTCAATAGGACCTGCATAGTGAAAAGTGCCTCTGCAAGGCTAGAGAAAGCTAGAGAAAGTTTGAACACCACACTGCTTCACAGTGAAGAAAGCCAAGTGTCGTAAGCACCTTGCGGAGCAACTCATACCAGTCATAGGCCACTTGTTTGAGTCCATAGAGAGAGGAGAGCAAGTGACAGACAAGGCACATGCAGTCATCGCTGAGATGTTCGAATCCAGGAGGTTGTCACATATAGACATCTTCTTGCAACTTATCCCACAGGAATGCATGTTTCATGTCAAAACAGTCAAGTTCCCAGCTGTGTATTGCACAGTAGGTGGTGAGAAGTGAATAGAGGCTGATTTTGCAACTGGAGCAAATGTCTTTCCAAAATCGACTCCTGGGATCTGCAAAAAGCCTTGTACAACCAGATGTGCTTTGAATACAGGACCACCCTTTAAGTCACTCTTGAATTCGAGAATCCAACAACATCCAATCACACGACAACCAGGTGGGAGGACAATTAGCTTGTATACATTCATCTCGGACATGAGATTGATCTCTTTTCATATGGCTGCCAGCTAGTGATCAGAATCAGGACACCACATGGCTTTGTTGAACATCACAGGAGGAATCTTTAGATCATAGCCTTGTGCTAGGGGGTTCCTGTGAGTGTTGCTCTGGACAGAAAGACAAGCTGACCTCGGTGATGATCAGGTTCACAATCACTTGGGGAAAACTGACCTCTTCATCATTGAGAGTGATTGTGTCAGGATCCACAGGATCTGGATCAGGAGGAGTGTGCATTTGAGTTGGTGTAGGGACAATTAGTGCAGAGGACAGAGTGACATCTGTGGAGGGAGGAGGTATACTGTTAGGACATGCACAAGATGAACCTCTCTCTGATGAGCAAGATGTGCTTTATCAGCAAATAGACATCCCTTGAAGAGCTGACCTTTTTCCATAGGTACCAGGATATGACCCGATTGACTGAATGATGTCAGAATGAGGTAGGTTTGCTGCCATGGGTGCTGGAGGTGGAGCTGCAGGAGTAGAATGTCAAGGTGAGACAGTTTCCTCCTCTATCCTCATCATCACTGTCTGGAAATGGACAGTTGGACAAACCTTCAGTCAAATATGACATCCCTGGAGTTGAAAAAGGCTCCAGTAGTGACATCCCAGCAGCGCCAGGCTTTGACACCTGGAGGGTAGCCCATGAAAACAGCCTCATGTAACCACAGACTGAGCTTCTCTTGCAACTTTGGAGGGGTGTGTGCAAAACAACGTGCACCGAAGACTTGCAGATGAGAGAGGGTAGGCTGAACACCATGTAGCATTTCATACAGGGTCTTAATGGATGGTAGTGCATGCGACTTGGTCTGGTTAAACAGATAGCATGCAGTGAGGGCAGCTTCTCCTCAGAGGCCTTGAGGTAAATGAGTGAAGTCCAGCATTGCATACATATGACCTTCGATCATATGCATCACCCTCTCTGCCTTCCCATTCTGCTGATGAGCATAGGGGGCAGAGCGTTGATGCTGGACACCTGTTTCCTTAAGGTTAAGTGTGAATGCATCATTGATGAATTCACCACCATTATGGGAGCAAGAAATTTTCACCCTCAGACCAGACATAGTCTTTCAATGCATTGTGGAAATCACAACCTGACTAGATACCTGTAAAAGTACTTAGCCAGTATATGTGGTCTTGGCTCTGCCTAGCTGCTTTACTTGCAAGCAAGAGCATTCGACCCTAAAGGGGCCTGCTGTCTAGTTAAGTCTGAATATGTCAGTACTACACAAGGAATAAAACTGAGAGTGGAAAGTATGAGTCCTGAAGGTAGGAGATGAAGTCCGATGTAGGGTTTACTGAGTCTGACATTTCGGGGATTGGGGAGGATGGGAAAGCAAGGGAGGAGTAGGGAAAAGTGCGGGTTTAGGATTGGAACGCAAAGGAATGTTTAGGGATAATGAGCGACTGAGATTCAGATCGTAAGGAGAGGAAATCAGATAGATTCAGCAGGTATAGGGGATAGGGACTAAGTGAGGTAACCTAGTATCAGGGAATGCTCCCATCTACAGAGTGGTACAGTACAATCTCCTACTAAGTCCTATTTAACTAGCTACATGCAAGTCCGGAATACAGTAGGCAAAAATAGTAGTGCATCGTCAGACCCGAGTAAATATGTAAAAGCACATGAGGTGCTGTGGCCAGTGGGAATCCTTGTAATAATGCTGTCTATACTATCAATAATAAGAAAATAGATGACTACGCACCTAATGGGGATAAGCGCGACAGGGACTGGACATAGGTAGGATGAGTCCGCAGGGTATATGAGCGGGTCTGCCCATCGGGTTGTGTCGGGGATGGCGGGTTTCGTTGGGGATGGCTAGGGGTGAGTCACACAACATGGGGTATGGTTGGGATTCATATAGTAGCTTCATACGAGCCTAGCGGAAATATAGTTGTCACAGCGTGCACAAAGTCCGCCATGCATCCAAAGCTTGGTCCTTCAAAGCAAGTAGTTGTAAGTTGAAGGCATGGGTATGATCATCCAGAAAGACTATGAAATAGTGTTTCCCATGCAGCATGACAGTGGGAATGGGCCTGCACACATCACTAGTGGATAAGATCAAGGAATGCAGCAGCCTGCTCAGTTTTGGAGGGAGTTGAAAGGCTGATGGGGATGCTTGGCAAGGATGCATGAATTGCAGTGAGATAGTGGAGCAAAGGATTGAACAGTTACCCCATTTGCCATGCGGGATAGGCACATGACAGCGTCCTTTCCAATATGGCCAATGTGCACATATCAAAGGTCCAGTGAGAGTAGGACATCCACAAACATGGCGAATTATGGTGCAGGTGTGATGACAGGAGGAGATGGCATGAATGGAATAAAGTGGAACTCTGCAGCATACAACTTTCCTGTAGCTGGGATGGAGCTGAGGGGAGTACCTTTGTACATGAGTTCACAGGTCATATTTGCACGGAAGCTTACATCCCAGCCTTTAGCGTTCATGCAAGAGACAGACAGTAAGTTTAGCTGTGCGCCTGGTGCATGGAGGCAATTGGACAGGTGAATATGGAAGTGACATTGACTAATGGTGAATCACACAATACAGGTTCCATGTCCCGTCATCTGTAGGACACCATGGTTAGCTGGGAAGACATCAACAGGGTCTTCAGTGATGTACAAGTGGAAGAACTAATAGTCCCTCACTAAGGTAACGGTCGTCCCAGAGTCTAATATGGTGGCAAAAGGGAGCTTTGTGGTGTAAGTGATTTCATCTGGAATCTCAGAGATTGACGCAAAGGAACAGATCTTGCATGAGACTAGCAAGATCTGTGGCTGCTGCAGCTCTAATGGGAGCAGGAGGAGGAGGAGATGTAGGAGGTGCAGGAGCAGCAGCTGCTGTGATGGCAGTGTCCTTCTTCTTGTGCTTCTTATTGCACATCCATGGTGCTTGACCTTCCATCCCACTGCTCTTCCCATAGCAGTGTGCATGATCGTGGTTACCTTTGTTGCAACCAGGAGTGGTGCAAAATACTCCCTGTGGATTGAACTTGTGTATATGCAGGCCTGTGATAGAGTTCATTCCAGACACAGGTGGAGTGGTTGTGTCATATACCATATATCTGGGTACAGATCCAAAGATCCGATCCAGATCCATTGGATATATCTGTCATCTGGTCCACAGATCTAATCTGATCCTCATTTCATTTCCTGTTCATATAACTCTAACTATCGTTCATCTCCTTTCAGTATTCCTAGACTCCAGTAATCCAGTTATCCTTACTTCTGCTATGCTTACTGATCTGTTTAACTTATACTTCATTTCCAATTCATGATTCGTAATCCATCCAACTTACCAATATGCTCCGCTTACACTTTGCTTATACTTCGTACATAGCCTTGCACCTTTGCTGATTGATCATTCCATTAGTTGTCCATAGTATATAAACCATTGTATATGTACTGTAGTACTTCAGTTCGAATATCATCTTAGATTGCACTCATTCTGTCTGGACTCTAAGTCCTTCTGTTTGTCCTCCATTATCTGTCTGGACTTGAGTATGCTACTCTTGTCTACTCCGAGACTTAGGATTGACTCCTATAGTCTATATCTTTGCCTCTGTCTTTGAACAGTCCTCGTCCATTAGTTTATAGTTTGGACCTGGTCCAGATTAGCCATTACTCTACCCATCCAATATCCGGAAGTCTTGATGGATCAGATACAATACTTATCCGTCCTGCCAGACGTGATATCTTAGTACTCTGAAATAAGGGACAAGACTCAGGAAAGGGGCACAGCACATGAGCTGAGGCCAAAGCCCTTTGGATCTGATACCTCTTGAGTATGGTCTTAACAGGTTGCTGCGTTCACATACTCAGATCCAGGACAAGAAGAATGAGCATGCCGGGTGACGACATGGCATGCAGCCTCAGACGTGATGTGAGATACACAACTTTCAAAGGTAAAGGTTGGTATAGTCTGTGGGGTGGTGGCCATTGACTCATCATGCATTTGTTGTTTGAGCAGAGACTTAAACTGCTGCCATATGGGTGTTTGAGGAAGACCCATCAACATATGGTAGATCACGTCTGTTTCTCCCAAAGGAGCACTCACATTGATTAAATGTTCACAGATGACAGCATTGTGACAATCATACCAGCGCTAGGCGCATATGAATGTTACAGGCATATTTTGCCTCACCTATAGGAATGGAGCTAAATGCTAGTCACCAGCATCCTCTTTCCCAAGATATCCACCTCAGGATCGCTTTTCTCCCATAGCGTGCTGTCCGGTGTGAAAAACACAACCTGACTAGGCACTTGTAAAAGCACTCAGCCAGTATATGTCTAATGCTCTGCCTATGCTGCTATACTTGTCACAAAGATGCAAGAATGTTCGACCCGAGGGAAAAGCTACTAAGGACAACTTAAGAAAGAAAGACCCGAAAATAGTGCTAATGCATGGGAAAGCGTGTCACAAGATACTGTGCTAGTGCACGGAAAATATGTTGCAACTATAGAGCGCTATGGCACGAGAAAAGTGGAAGTGCAGTGTAGAGGCTCGTGTCCCTACAGCCACATATGGCCTATATCATGGCTCGTGTCACCAAGCCATTACCAGTCTCATTCCATCACTGCACAACATCATCCCTAGTCATTCCCTATAGAGCGCCCTGCTTTCCCGCACTAGCCGCAAGGCGCGCACTACTTTCCCGCACTAGCCGCAGCATTCCTGCGCGCGCTTTCTTGTGCTTAAGTGCCCTGCGTCGCCCATCATCCAGGAACATCCATCCACTGTCCATCCAGCCCACAGGTACGCATTAGTTCGCTATTTTTACTGTTTCATGTACCTTTCATTATTACCTACATTGTATGGCACCATTTCTCATGGCCCAGTAGCCATTACATAGTGCTTTACCTCACTGGTTCATTTGGTGTTGAGCCGAGGAGGCATTACTACACTACTTCTTAGACACCTTCTACCACCCATCTAGTACCACTGAGCACCAGTATAGAGCCACACTTTAGAACAACAATCATTATCCCACTTCAAATAGACTTCGTCCTGCACTGAGAGCCGCTTCCCCAGTGCTTCGCATGCTCTGGCACTTTCCTGTGCTTAGGTGCTCCCTTAGGCACTCATTCAGCGTGTCTTGGATCATTTCTCTGCTGCCATCTGCTTCCCCGGTGTGGTGTTCAAACTTTCTGTAGCCTTGCAGAGGCACTTTTCACTATGCATTTCTTATTGACACTTTCCTTAGATTAGGTTCGCACTTTTGCTGCTTACATAATCATCTTCCCTTTACCTAGGACTCTACAGTCATTACCTAGTTTCCCTTGTTTCCAGTTCTTTGGTTGCTCCCCATTCACTTGGGTTATTTAGTAGCATCCCCTAGTTGTAGCTTTCCTAGTTGTAGCTCCCTCAGCTCACCAGATAGCTCCTGGAACATAGTTTTCTTACCTTGACTTGGAGTACCTTCTCCACTCTCTTTCTTTGGGCCTGAGCCTAGTCAGAGATCCTTTAGGGTCGAATATTCTTGCTAGCAAGAGTAGCAGCTAGGAGAGCAGGAGACTCATATATTTTGGTTTGGTGCTTTTACCTACAGCCCAGCCATATCTTGTCATCACACTGGGTCGAACGATTCACATCACACCTCGACCAACACTTAGAGAGAGTATAGCTCCATCTCCCACCCAGAGCTTAGGGCATTATTATTTCTTTCATTTGCTCTGCATTGCACCTTAGCAGAGTTGTTGTACCCTCAGCGGGTTGGTAGATGGTCGCTATTGGATCACTAATAGGTCGGTAGCGGAGCGGTAATGTGTCGCTATAGGATAGGGAGTGTAAGGAGTGTAGTGGATAGTGAGTGAGGTCAAAGGTATTGATTGCAAGGGTAAGGGAAGGTCAAGGTAAAGTGTTCAGGTATAAGGGAACTAATAGGGGCTATAGAGCACAGCTAAAGGTGACTACTTCAAAGTGAAACCTAAGGGGAAGGAAATACAGTTGAAGGGAAGTAATGTCAAAGTAATCACCATAGGCTTCTTATACTAGTAAACTATACCATCTCGGACTCGGAAGGGATAGGATATACATGTAATAAGACTGTAGCACTTGTTACAAACTCAAGGCAAGGCAAATTACATACCAATGAGGTAGGATGGACAATGGATGGATTCCGATGTTTCGGGTGGATCCTAGAGCACGAGAACAGTGCGCTGGATAAGTGCTAGGCGTGGGAACAAGCGCTAGATAGAGCGGACATGCACTAATGCTCCTATAGACACATTGCTGGTAGTTCTGATAGCGCTATAAGTGTGGGAATAGCGTCGGATAAGTTGCGGGAGCATGAATAGTGCTGCTGGAATGTGCGCGCATAGTGTGGGAAAGTGTGGAATAGCGTCGGACAAGGGTTATGGTTGAGACAAGTGAAGACTGCTGATATGGGAGTAGTGAATAATATGAGGGATAACTTTGGTCCACCTATTGAAGGCTTATGCAGGTATACATGCCTAGTGCCAATATGATTGTCACACTGGGTCTCAGATCCAATCCAGATCTGTTGAACATATCCATTGTCCGGTCCACAGATCCGATCCGATTTTTATTTCATTTCCTGTTCATATAACTCTAACTATCGTTCATCTCCTTTTGGTATTTCTAGACACCGGTAATCCAGTTATCCTTACTTCTGCTATGCTTACTGATCCATTTAACTTATGCTTCATTTCCAATTCATGATTTGTGATCCATCCAACTTACCAATGCGCTATGATTATACTTTGCTTATACTTTGTACATAGCCTTGCACCTTTGCTTATTGATCTTTCCGTTAGTTATCCATAGTATATAAACCCTTGTACATGTGCTATAGTACTTCAGTTTGAATATCATCTTAGATTGCACTCATTCCGTCTGAACTCTAAGTCCCTCTGTTCATCCTCCATTATCCGTCCGGACTTGAATCCTCTACTCTTGTCTACTCCAAGACTTAGGATTGACTCCTATAGTCTATATATCTGCCTCTGTCTTTGGACAGTCCTTATCTGTTAGTTTCTAGTTCGGATCTGATCCAGATTAGCTGTTACTCTATACGTTTGATATCTGGAAGCCTTAACGGATCCGTTACGATACTTATCTGTCTTACTAGACACAATACTTCAGTACTCTGAAATAATGTTAAGACCGTACTCAAGTAGTATCGGATCCGAAGGGCTTCGGCCTCAGCTAGTGCGCTGTGCCCCTTTCCCGAGTCTTGCCCCTTATTTCAGAGAGCTAAAGTATCGCGTGTATAGAGTAACGGCCAATCCGGATCGGATCCGGACTAGAAACTAACGGGTGAGGACTGTCCGAAGACAGAGGCGGATATGTAGACTATAGGAATCTATCCTAAGTCTCGGAGTAGACAAGAGTAGCGTACTCAAGTCCGGATGGATAACGGAGGGACTCAGAGTCCAGACGGAATGAGTGCAATCTAAGATGATATTCGAACTGATCTACTACAGCGCATATACAAAGGTTTATATACTACGGATAGCTAACGGAATGATCCATAAGCAAAGGTGCGAGGCTATGTACGAAAGTATAAGCAAAGTCTAAGTGGAGCGTATTGGTAAGTTGGATGGATCACGAATCATGAACCGGGAATGAAGTACAAGTAAAAGCGGATTCGTAAGTGTAGCGGATCAGTAAGCAAAGCGGAAGTAAAGGATAACCGGTATACCGGTGTACAGGAATACCGAAAGGAGATGAACGATAGTTAGAGTTATATGAACAGGAAATGAAATAAGAATCAAAGCGGATCTGTGGACCGGACGATGGATATGTTCATCGGATCTGGATCGGATCTGTAACCGGATATATGGTATATGACAAATAAGGAGCAATACTCAGGAAAGGGACACAGCACACAAGCTGAGGCCAAAGCCCTTCGGATCTGATATCTCTTGAGTACAGTCTTAACATATCTACTTGGAATTTTTTTGGCTGGTCTGTCCAACACTTCTTCAGGTACATCACATATTGCTTTACTTCAGTGGACACTTCACTCTTTTGTTTCATACATTCAATGCTGCACCTTTGGAAACAGTCATTGGTAAAAGAGATATAGTATTTTGATCCACCTATTGACTGTACCTGCGCTGGTCCTCATACATCACGGTGGGTTAGCTCATCAAGTGAATCTCTTGCATGTTTTGCCTGTATACAGGCTTTGCATTATGGCATAGGTGATTTTTCATCCAATACTTCCATACCTTCAACTAATTCTTCTCTATATAGATGCTTTAGGCCACTATAGGCTACTGTTAAGACCGTAGCTCAAGGGTAGACGGGATCTGAAGGGCTTGGCCTCAGCTCGTGCACTGTGCCCCTTACCCGAGTACGTGCCCTTAATTTCAGAATGAAGTCCGGATGGAATACGACGAAGTCCGAAGGACTTCCGGAGGCTGGCTACTCTAGTAGAGTGCTAGAGGACTTCCGGATGAGTGCGAGAAACTTCCGGAGGAGTATAGGAAACTCCAGAGGAGTTTCATTCACTGTATTAGATCCAAAGGTAAGACTTCCCAAGGTAAGTTCCCTAGATAGAAACACATAGAGGATAAGCTGCAAGGGACAGAGTCCAAAGCAGGATAGGATAGGAGGAGTGGTCCAAAGGACAGGATGTCCAGAGGTCCGAAGGTTAAGATGTCCAAAGGGTACGTCGTCCAAAGGTTGCATCATCCAAAGGTTGCCTTGTCCGAAGGTTGCATTGTCTGAAGGTTACGACGTCCGAAGGTTTATGAGGACTGGAGGAGCAGACAGGATTAGGACAGGAGGGGAAAGGCTACTATGGACAAGGTCCAGAGTAGAAACAAACAGAGGTAGACTACACTATGGTAGAGTCGGATAGACAGGGTTTAGACAGAAGTCTTGGAAAGACAGGAAGTGCTGGAAAGGCAAAACTTCGTTCTAGGGAATCAATCCCTAGACTTCAGAACAGAGACATAGGGGACAAATCCGAAGGTCCGGATTTCCGGCCTAGGGAATCCATCCCTAGGCCTTGATGGAAAGGCAGAACTCAGATGGACCAAAGTCCAAGACAAGAATGAGTGAAGTCTAAGATGCGAAGGAGCAAGTCTATGTTGATATTCGAACTAAGGAAACTTTACAGGAGTTGTACAGATCTTTATATACTGGAAGGGATCCGAGAGGATCGGTAAGCTGAACACAAATGCTATGTACGAGCATGTGGAAACATATTAGTAAGTATGAACGGAACATAAGTAAATGAACTCGGATATGAACAGAGTACAAGGATCAATAAGCAAGACAGAAACAGAGATAACCGAAGTCCGGAGTCAAGGGATTACCATAAGGAGATAGACACTGATTAAAGGTTTGGGCTTTGGATATGAGTATAGGTCGGATCTGGAGGTCTAGAGATATTGGATGAGGCGTCTGGATATCGGATGAGCGGATCCGGAGATCTAGGTGAAGACAAGACTAGGATATGGATCATGGATATAGATCGATAGTCTAGGGAAGGTAGAGTCCGAGATGGAATGAGCTCGGATCCGATAGGACTAAGGGTGGATGGAGCAGGCTTAGCTGCGGAGGTCCGAAGGTATTGATATATGGATGTACGAAGGTGTATGGAATCAAACTGATAGTGGACTGGAGGACTGAAGGCATGGATAAGGGTATGGAGGTCCGGATGTGCATCCGGAAGGTGTCCAGAAGGCGTGGGAACATCATCGGACGAAGGTCCGGAATACGGTGTGGGAAACACAACAAGAAGAGAACTCTGAAAAGTACTCTTCAAATGTTGGGTCAAAATTGCTATGCCTAGCTGCTATTCGACCCTAAAGGATTTCTGTACTAGACTCAGAGCTCAGAGAGTAGAAATATCATCAAGCAAAAGACTGTGATTCAGACTGGTACTGACACTGGTGAAAGGGAGACATGATTATGTAAGCAGTAAAAATGCGAACATAAACTAAGGAAAGTGGGTAAGTGAAGGTAAGTAAAAAGGGGGAATATCAGCCCAGGGAAAATTATATTGTCACATCTCATGGGGACTTTGGATACTGACTGTCCCCAGTCAGCTACACATGCAAACCAAAACTAAACAAAACTAAGAAAAGCAACCTGATGACCCTCACACCTGTTTTCAATGATCAGCAGGGAGTCATATGAACTGCTTCAGTGCGTGAGGGGTCAGGCAAGGCAAAGAGTGGTGCCCAGTACCTGTTTTCACTGATCAGCAGGGAGTCAGGTGAACCGCTTCAGTACTGGGCCAGGGGGAATGGGTAGGACAGGGTAATGGCTGCATGGAAGGTGATGGGGAGTAGACGGATGGACAGAGGCGAATGAGAGCTTCAAAATGAGTCTAGGGTTAACAGGGTTTGGTGAAGGAATGGGGCGAGATATGAAGGAAATGGTGAAAAGGGGTGATAAATTGATAGGGCGATGTAAAACGCGGATTGCGAGGGAACGGCTGGGCGGATCAGGGAGGCGATGGGATGGATGGATAGCCCTGGCAAAGAGCTCCCAGATCAGGGAGGCGATGGGATGGATGGATAGCCCTGGCAAAGAGCTCCAGAATGAGTATAGGGATGATAGGGATCCGATAGAGGGATGACTGGTGAGAGAGGCAAAAGTGCGTAGGGGGTATGAGGAGGAGGTAGGCTGCTGAGACCCAAGGACTGGTCTGATCAAGGGGATGAATGGCGCGATGGCAAGAGCCACTGAGGGATGCTGCATGGCCAAAAAAAGCGAGAAGGGACACGCTCTAGATCTCCCAGGATAAGCATTCTAATCCACAACCTCTCCAAAACACAAAACCTCCATATCTCCACAACTACTGGGCCAAATCGGACAAATGAGGGCTCATTGGAAAGCCAGGAGTAAGGGGAATCTAACCCTTGAAATGCGAGAGGTCCGCGCCAAAACTGCGTGAGAAATCGCCTTATCACTGCTGAGGGAGCAGGAGAAGATGGTGAAAACAGGGAGAAGTGGGAGAAACTGATAAAGGAGTGACTGTGGTTGGTTAAGAGGCGAATTTTGGGGATGGTTGGTGAGCATAGAGAGCCTAGAAACAAGAAACCCTCGCGGTGGGCTCCAGTTGTGAAAGAGTAATAGCGACTAGGCTGGTTAGAAACTAGCGCTACTTATCCAAATAGGCGCGAGTGTAATATTCGACCCAAGAGGACTGCTATTGAAGCAACTCCCTTCAAATATGCAAGGGTAGCGACGATGCGAAGGACTAATAACCTATAGCGACCTAAGGCCAAAAACCAATGAGTAGCGCTGTAGTGATCAGCGACTAGCGACAAGTGAGTTCCAACAGAGAAACGTGCGTATAAGTAAGTAGCACTATGCAAGTTGTCCTATGCGATAGCGCTATGCATCGTCCGACTAGCGACAGCAAGAAGAAATCAAAAGAAGGTAAGGCGAGGGATAAGGTATGATAGTGCAGGTGGAATGCCTGATAGCGACTAGATTATAGCTCAACTACCGACAGCGATCCCGACGTTGTGAAGATCAAACTTATGAAGGAACTTTAGCGATGCGCACTTGAAGCAAGTCAAGCGACACGTGATCAGAGAGATTGGCAAGAGCGGAATCGATTGCACCAAAATTAGGATATAGCGACTAAAGTGACTCCGACACCAGCAAAGGTCCGGGGAAGGGAAGTACTGTACTGTATGTAGGATGGGTCATTTTATCATACTGCATAGGGGTTCGGGATGTGTAGGCGAGTATAGTAGCGACACTGGCAAGGGCACGATGTAGCGACAGGTAATAGAACATGCAGCGCTGCGGGACATGAGGACACATATAATAAGACCTGCGACTGATGAGTAGCGACATTTAAGGAAATATAACGCACCAGCGGAGGTAGGTGGACATAGGCAGGACATGGAAGGGCGGAACACCTAGACGTCAGACCGGGTAGTGCACTATGGGGGAAAAGTGGTTCCAAAGCGGATAGCTTGGGAGCTGAATAGCGCTGGTGACTAGCGTCTTACTCTTTTCTTCTAGGCAAGTCAAAATATGCCTATGACATTCATACGCGCCTAGCGCCGGTATGATTGTCACAACGGGATATGACAGCTACATGCCCATATCATTTGCGCCAGGTGAGCCAATCTGCAGGTTTATTTTCCTAAGCAGTATATACTTTAGTCATTTTATGTAACTGCACATGGGTATGTTTTAATAAATATAACCCATTATGAAGGTCTCCTTTGGCTATGATGCGTCCACCACATGCCTTAAGAGTTACCCTGCCATTACTCATGATTGCATGTCCTCAAGTTGACATTGAATGATATTTCCTGAGTCAATGAATGAGTGATGATGAACTAAGAATAGCAAAGAGGACTAATCATCAGCTGTAAACACAATGATGGAGCTAACAAAGTAATTGTACAGCCAACCATTGTAGGCAGCATTCTTAATCTCTTGGTTATTCAAAGTCTGTACTGGTAGATTAACTTTGTTAAGTGTTCCAAAAGTACCAGTCAACAATGAATAGTGTGCTGTGACAAGATGATTCAATTCTTGAAAATCATGAGCCATTAGATAATGCCTTCAGGAATGTGTTTGAGTGTGTGAAGAAGTATGATAAGTGAAAAATTCAGATAGCACAAGATGGTGGATGAGATTAACACAAAAAAATTGTATGAGACTGACTTCATGCATAGTAGAATTAAGCCAATGAAGGACAAGGCCCAAAGCCCTTACAGAGTCAAGTGAATGGCAATGAGTTTCGAGGAACAGCAGTGGGTCAGAATGTCATTATGGAGAATGGACGTAGTGTCCTAAAGCTTGCTGAAAGGAGGTGATGAAATGTCAACATGTCAACCCCCATAGTGGTGATAAAAACTCAGTCATTGCAAGCCAAGTACAGAGTTTGCCAGGGTGTATTGGCACAGGGATTAGGAAGTAGGTCACCTTGAATGAGATATGTTCTTCTTGCTCATTGACATGTGAGGCATTCATGTTATGATTCTTCACCTTCTGCAAAAATGACTGTACTAAGTACAGCTATCTTGTACCTTTGTAATTCATCTTTGTTGTCTATCTCATCTTCTATCAACTCATACATGTAATATAGCTAATATTAGATCCATGTTGTCATTGTCTATGTTTAGAAGTAGAGCATGTATTTAGAATCATCTAGATAACATTTAGTTTGCAGTTTAGAATATGTTTCTAGATGTTGTTGTACTGTGAGCTGAATCTCTAACAAATAAGATTTGAAACAATATCTAGGATTCTCAATGCTACATGAAGTCATCTATTATAACCAAGACTATGAAATCAAAGACCAGTTAAGACAAGGATAAGACAAGGTGTGACTCAAAGTAATATGACAGCAAGACCACTGGTTAACTAAGAAGATATCAACCAAGAAATACAAGAATCACATAGTCACTACAACAAGTATTATAGTATACAGCAGCAAAAATGAAGCAAAGTCAAGTTAAGAAATTAAAAGGATTCAACTTTAGCAAATGTGTCACTTTAGACGAGGACCAAAGACAAGCAAAACTATAACAGCAATAAGACAGCCAAAATCAAGCAAGGTCCAGCAATAAAATCACAAATATCAAGCAAAACAAAGTTAAGTCTAAACAAGATCCTGACTACAGCTCAGGCATAACCCCCTAGATAAGCACTAGAATAAGCAAGACCAGGAAATCAAAGATGAGGACTAAGATGAGAGCTAAGACATGTACATGTATAATAAGTCTTATATGACAAAGGCTGATCCTTGGTAGACCTTAATAAAGGGCATAGTCAACCTGCATTAATAATGGATGGATATACATGTCTAGTAGTAAAATAGACATTTAACAGTGCCCTACTTGATCCAATAAGATTACTAGATGTCTAGAGTCTAAGATCTACTGAGGTGAATTATCCAGACTACAACAATTCCTACTAAGTAGAAGGATAAATATTGGTTCTGATGGAGGATATGAAAGTAAGTGAAGTCCTGAGCTGTGTCTTACTTAATAAGTGAGAGTTCTGTCTCCAGATGAGGATCAGTTGGTTGCTTGTTTGGTATATCAATACTGACTTCAAGAAGTGGAGGATATCGTTGTATCAGGAAACCTATACTTTTTCTGATTATACCTCAGCACTCTTATATAATCTTCAGGACTTATAGAAGGTGAATAATAAACCATGCTCTTAGCTAAGATGGCCAAGACATTACAAGTGAACATACAATATCATAATTTAACATGATTTAGTATAATTGAGTAGGATATTCAGGTCATCTGTTAATTTTGGTTAGCTTAATGACCTGCCAGGCTTAACTAATATTATCACACTTAGTCAAGTCTTCTAAGGTTGCTTAGAAAAATTGTAGGTTTCCTGATGTGAAGCAAAAGTCACATATAATGCTTTGATGCACATATTGTTTCCATTATTGAGCCAGGGCCTAGTCAGAGACTCATTAGGGTTAAATGCAGTCTCTTTAGAAATAGCAGCTAGGCAGCCTACACCTACTCCAGACATATTCAATAGATCTCAATTTTATAGATATATACTGGACTCCAGAAATGCCATGCTTACTCTAACTGGGTTACTCATATGTCTGGGACTTGTTTCCTAGTGGAATGGGGCTTTGACAATGCTATATCTACTTTAACTAGGTTGCCTATATTGCTGAAACTTATAAATACAACAAACAAATTTTGC
Source organism: Suillus subalutaceus (assembly GCF_016647625.1). NCBI lineage: Eukaryota > Fungi > Basidiomycota > Agaricomycetes > Boletales > Suillaceae > Suillus > Suillus subalutaceus. The sequence continues at coordinate 114,975 of NW_024540296.1, forward strand.
TTCTACTGATCAGTAAAGTCAATGTTCTTAAACATAAGATGTAATTATACATATCATTGCTTTATAAGAATGACCCTCATTAATAGCATCAGAGATTGTATGAACCTTGACAGAGTTCCTGTTAAGGCCATGCTCAAAGGAAGAAAACTGAGTCTGAAGGACTTTGCCTCAGCTTGTGTGCTATGCCTCTTACCCAAGTATGTATCCATGATTTCAAATGAAGTCTGATAGAAATCTGATGAAATCCAGAGAAGCACAGTGAAGAGGGCCACACTGATGAGGACTGATGGACTCAGACTAGATAACAGAAAAGACAGACTAGAATGAGTAAGACTAGCTACAGACATGTACTAGATATATATATATACCTAGTGCCTTGAGGCCCAGGTAAGACCCCTGGCACCTCTGGCAGACCCTAGCGGCCAAGCCTCCTAACACAATGAGAAACTTCTAAGAAATGCAGGAAATTCCAGCAGAGTTTTGTTTACTTGACAGAGAGAAGTGTAAAGACTACTTAGGACTTGTTTTGAGTAGAAAAAAACAGAGGAATGGCTGCAGGGACAAAGTCTAGAGCAGAAGGGAACTGAAGGAGTGGAGCAGAATTTAGAATGGAAGAAGTGGTCTGGAGTTTAGAACAGAAGTTGAACTTAAGTCTAGAAAGAGAGCAAGTGCTAGAAAGGCAAAACTCCAGCTAGGGAATCAATTTCTAAGCCTGGATGGAGATAGAGAGGATAAATCTCAGAGGGGTGGAACTTTAGCCTAGGGACTCAATCCCTAGGCCTGAGAAAGAGCAATGACTAAGATGGACCAAAGTCCAGAGATAGGAATGAGCAAGTCTAGATGATATTTGAACTGATGAAAATACAGAAGTTTATATACTGGAGGAGAAATACAAAAGATCAGTAAGCAAAAGAGTAATGCTATGTACAAGCATGTGGAAACACATTAGTAAGTGAGACAGAACATATAGTGGCTCAAAAAAATGTCTCAATGTTTGTAGATTTTCATGTAATTACTGTATTATGAGTCAGGGTGTGAGAATATGACTAAGCCATAGGGGACATGTGGGAAAGCCCTGCTTCCTAGCCTTAGTTTGGTCCATATAGTGTGGGAAAATTATGTTATTGAGTGAAGATATGGTTATTTTTAATTTGGTGACTCATTGAGACACTTATTTGACTTTCAGTTTAACCAACACAATCTCTATAATTTTAGTACTTGGTGTTTCCTCCTGTTGTTCTAATTGCTTCTATCACTCTTCTATTCACACTATCTATCAATTTCAGCCATTCCTCATCAAAAATCTTGCCCCACTCTACTGCAACTCTCTCCTCCTATTATCCTCAGCTCTTCTGATCTGTATACCAGGCAGATTGCTACTAAAACTGGTCTGAGCAGGGTTATTCTCATTATGGTCATTAAAAGTCATTTCAAATAAGACAAATATCAAACTAGATTGTCCTTTCAAGCTTACACCCCATAACAAAAAATCTCTTGTTATCATATTCTAACTAGGCAGACTGCCAATGCTACTCAAGGCACCAAATTCATTGATTATATCATCTACACTGCTCTCTTTACTCAAATAGTCAGGAATACTCCTAAGGCAGCCAACTTAAAGCTGTAGTCAAGCAGAAAAAGCCTCTCCTGTCTTCAGGCTATAGAGGGAGGGAAACTAGCCTTTGCTATAAAGCCTCAGTATTGGATTGTTGAGTACTGGAATAGGGTTACCTGGTCAGATGAGACAAAAACCAACAGGATGGGATCAGATGGTCAGGAATATGTATGATAAAAGGCAGAAGAACTACTAGAAGAAAGAAAAGTCAAGAAAACACTAAAGTATGGAGTAGAACACTTGATGGTATAGGTTTGTATGAGGTGAAATAGAGTAGGAATTCTCTGTGAGGTGTAGGAGAGAATGAATGCAGAGCAGCACATTTCAATTTTGGAGGAGTATCTGCTCAGGAGCATGCAGGAATCAAGAATTAATAAAGAAGACACTACCCTCTAATAAGACAATGACCCTAAGCATACTTCAAGTTGACCATAAAATGATTTGAAAACTATTGTATTAGTATTCTATAATGTCTAGTCCAGTCCTCAGACCACAACCCTATTGAACAGCCCTGGGAATTACTCAAGCTATCACTTACAGTCTATTAAGATCCTCCATAGGGGTTATTTCAGCTGTAGGAGAGAGTTGCAGCAGAGTGGGGCAAGATTTTTGATGAGGAATGGCTGAAATTGATAGATAGTGTGAATAGAAGAGTGATAGAAGCAATTAGAACAACAGGAGGAAACACCAAGCTACTAGAATTATAGAGATTGTGTTGGTTAAACTGAAAGTCAAATAAGTGTCTCAATGAGTCACCAAATTAAAATAACCATATCTTCACTCAATACCATAATTTTCCCACACTATATGGACCAAACATAAGGCTAGGAAGCAGGGCTTTCCCACATGTCCTATGGCTTAGTCATATTCTCACACCCTGACTCATAATACAGCAATTACATGCAAATCCACCAACATTGAAACACTTTTTGAGCCACTGTAAGTAAATGAATCAAAGATGAAGCTGATACAAGTACAAAGATCAATTAGTAAAAGTGCTGTTTGAGCTAACTAGCCAGCCTGTGAGCAAGTGAACTCAAACAAGTGCTTACTAAGTGAGCATGTGATATAAGATGTAATGTATGACAGTACACACAGCTTGTCTTTTTCTTTCATCTCGCCCCACTCACTTCAGGTTAAGGTATTCTCTCAAGTGAGAATTCGGCGCATCAATACTTCTGTCTCTATTTTTAAGTGATATTAACATTATGTCTGGGGCTACGAATTCTGTTGCTCCTCAAGGAGCAGGTGATAAAAGTGTTAGTCATCTAAACCCTGACTATGACAGGGATATGACAGACGATGAAGTCGATGGCTTGACCAACACTTTGGGTCAAGTCCAAAGGGTCATTGACTTTGATAACTGAGAAGCTGTTATAGCCAAGAACCTTCATTGTTCTGAGTGTAATCTTCTTTAGGCCCAACAAAGGAATCTGAACCATATTGAAGTTCCTGATGATGACAAGTTTTATGTAGAGGAACCTCCTACCTCACCTGTTACACCCACTCTTACATCTTCCCTCACTAAGAGGATTGCTAAAGCATACAGTTATGTTGATTCACTTACTCCTACCACTAAAAAGCTCATATATTCCATTTCTGGTGTTGATGAACCAATTCCTACTGTACCTGATCCTTGTGCATCATTTGTAGCTCCCTCTGTTCCTTCTAGTGTCTCAAGCAACACATATACCTTCATGCAGTCTAACACTAGAATTGCATCTTCTCTCAAATCCACCTATGAAATTCCATGTCCTATTATTTTCAACCTCACCAAGGTGAAAGTCCACATACCTCTTACAGTACTCACTCCTTTGGCACTTCGCAAGATCCACCAGGACCCATCATGCATCAAGATAATGAAAGGACTCGTCAACGATCCTAAACTAAGTGTTATGGATGCAACATCATCTGGGTTCTCACCGGTGACAAGTTTACTGGCAGATCAATTTAATGAAGCCTTTGGGAACTTCATCAAGGTAATGTGTCAAATAGCAGACCCAATCATCATTCAATATTTCATTGACCACTGTGCATTTTGCACAGAAAGAGACAATTTTAGTGAAAACTATCGCACCATTCTTGTGTTCGATATCAAGGCATGCAGAAAGTTCCTTTAACACCCTTACTTTTATGGACAGACCTGCATACCTCGACCAATTGGAAAGAATCAAATCAATACCAAACTGGAAAACCAGTCTTCATCTTCTAGCGGTTCTCATTTCCAACCATACCCTCCTAAGAAACCCGACCATACCTTGTCAGGAGGGGGCACATCCTTTGAACGATAGCAATGGCAAGCCCTTCATAAGGGCAAAGGAGCATCAACTGACCAACTCCTTTGCATGATCTGCAGTCAGCTTGGCCACAGGGCGAGTAGTTGCATGCACTCTCATACCTCCAAGAACAATGCTGTTACCAGTTCCTGGCAAGGCAAGCTTATTCTCAAATCGACTTCAACACCCATCTGCATTTCCTTCAACATTGGACGCTGCCAGGCTTCAAGGCATCCGAATGAAATCATACATGTTTGCACAATCTGTGGAGAATCCTCTCATGGAGCCGCTTCAAAAACCTGCTTCTGATATCTTGAATTGAATTGTCACTCCTTACATTGCCTCAGTGTATGAGAAAAACCTTAGAGAATTTAATCTAACCAAAAAATATCCTTCTCTCGTCTACAACTTGCAGCATGGTTTCCCTATTGGCGATATTGCACCTCCTACCAGAACCTACATTCCCAAGAACCACAAGTCAGCTCTTGATCATGTCAGGTCCTTTCACCAAAGTGCAGGGTCGAAACATTCTTGGTGGGCACTTTGTGTCCTCTCCTCTTGGCATTGTAGAAAAGGCTAGTGAACCTGGAAGTTTCGTGTGGTTTGAGACCTTTCATTCAAGAATGAAGATGGGTACTTGGTCAATGGTCATTTGGACTTAAACAACTTCCCTACAGAGTGGGGTATAGCATCCCAAGTAGCAGATATTGTGAGCATATTTTCACTCACTGCCTCGGCAGGTGTGTTTCAATGCCTTACTTGTTCTAAGGGCCTTTCTACCCTGTCCTTTCTTTGATCACCTCAGTGTTGTTGCTTCAGCATACTTACAAGGTCCTTCTACCTTGTTCATTCATTTGCCTCGGCATCATTGCTTTGGCACACCTTGCAAGGTCCTTCTACCTTTCGTTTGTCACTTCAGCAACTCTTCTTTTGCTTAGGTGCACTTCACACTTACTCATTCACATCTCTCACAAGTGGCTTGTGCTCCTCCTGGTACCCAGGCAGCCACATTGGACATTGAAGCAGCGTATCACATAATTCCAGTCTGGCCCAAACACAAGTGTTTTCTTGTTGTTGAAGTTGATGGTGGCCTTTTGTCATATACCATATTCCTGGGTACAGATCCGATCCAGATCCGATGGACATATCCATCGTCCGGTCCACAGATCCAATCTGATCCTTATTTCATGTCCTGTTCATATAACTCTAACTATCGTTCATCTCCTTTCGGCATTCCTGTACACCGGTATACTGGTTATCCTTTACTTCCATTATGCTTACTGATCCGCTACACTTACTGATCTGCTTTAGCTTATACTTCATTCCCGGTTATGATTCATTATCCATCCGACTTACCGATATGCTGTACACATACTTTGCGTATACTTCATACATAGCCTTGCACCTTTGCTTATTGATCATTCCGTTAGTTATCCGTAGTATATAAACCCTTGTACATGCGCTGTAGTAGATCAGTTCAAATATCATCTTAGATTGCACTCATTCTGTCTGGACTCTAAGTCCCTCTGTTATCCGTCCGGACTCGAGTATGATACTCTTGTCAACTCCGAGACTTAGAATTGATTCCTATAGTCTATATATCTGTCTCTGTCTTTGGACAGTCCTCACCTGTTAGTTTCTAGTTCAGATCCGATCCGGATTAGCCGTTACTCTATATGTTCGATATCCGGAAGCCTTAATGGATCCGTTATAATACTTATCCGTCTCACTAGACGCGATACTCTAGCACTCTGAAATAAGGGGCAAGACTCAGGAAAGAGACACAGCGCACGAGCTGAGGCCAAAGCCCTTTGGATACAATACTACTTGAGTACGGTTTTAACACCTTTTCATCAATCACATATTTCCATTCAGGCTCTCAACAGCTGGTGGGATCCAAGGTCATGTGGCTGATGCCACAGTAGACATCCTTCGGTGCATGAACCTTGGGTCCATAAAGAAATAGGTGAACGACCATACTCTCTTCTGTTATGCTTATAGCAGTGGCACCATGCTACCTGACAGTTCTCTAACCCTGTTTCTATACAAACATGGACTCATTGATGTCTATGACAAGTCCAAACCCCTCAGAGTCCCATGGCACTCTCAAAAATGGCAGGATTTGTGTCATTAATCATTTACCTAGGCTTACTTTGAGACACTGCCCTACACACTGTATCCTTACCCAATGAGAAACATGAAAAGTATTTACACAAGCTTGCAGACATCCTGTCATGCCTCACTTCAGGGGGCGCATCTCATTGAAAGAAGCTACCAGTATCAATGGTACATTGTCTCATGTAACCTTCATCATTCCAAGAGGTCACTCATACCTCTGCAACCTTAGTACATTCATCTCGTCATTCCCATCCCTCTGTCTTGTTACTTAAGGGTCTTATATACGATGTGTATATAGTGGCAACACAACTATACAGGATAAGACTTCTTGCCAGTCCTTAAGTACATGGTCTATGACTTTTCTAGTTTTCATGGTAGATAACATGCTGAGTTCTTGGGAGGAATGTCTTTCAATATTCTCCTTCTTGTTCCTTAATTAGTTTAAACCTCGTGGTCTCGTAGTAGTGAGTGTGAAGTTTGTACGTGTTTTGGCAAGTGTGTGTTCGTGGATTGTGAAATATGTCTATGCTCTTGAAATTCTGAGTGTGGAGTTTGTACGTGTTTGGGCAAGTGTATGCTCGTGGATTTGTGAAGTGTGTCTCATGATTCGTGTCTCCCTTCCTGAAAAAGAGAGGAAAGTTTTGCTGATGAACTTAGCTAGGTAGCTGTACTTTGTTATATAGTTAACCCCTGTAAGGTAGTATATAACTTGAATAGATGTTTCTTATTCTTAACTTCAAGGCTGCTGAATGGCCTGCGCTTAGATCTTACTGGTTCTCACATGGTTTGAGGAAAGAGTTAAGGTGGAAAGCTTATATTACATGAGTGAAAATGGACTCCTTATATACCTTTTGGGAGGCCATCTTACTAAGCATGATTCATTACATAGATTTGTAAGAATGTGCTTACAACTTGTGTTGAGTCAGCTTGTTTACTAATATACATACAAAATAAAGTGTAATATTACAAAGAATGAAAAGTGAAAAGCATGAGTCATCACATGGATTGGTAAGAATGTGCTTACAAACCAAGCCCTTAGGTGTGCTGAATCATCCTTATAACAAAGTGGATTACAAATACAGTTGCAAGTTTTACAAAGCATGATGAATCATAACCAAACATAATGAGTCAAGTTGAATCCTTACAAATCAGAGCATTTCCCAGTCACATGACATGATTACTAACATGCTTGGTGGCTTGAGGAAAAGTCTGGTGGCTAAATGTGCCTAGAAAAAATAGAAAGAGATAGAATCTCATGGAACAAAATAGAAATACATGGAAAAATAGAAGTGAAGTTTGAAAGTGAAAATACTAGCTAAGAAATGAATGAAAAATGATAAGGTAACTTGGTGATAGGAATCAGTCAGGTGTCTTCTACCTTCCTTGTCACTGCTGTTGTGTATATGTCATGGTATGGGTCACATACCATGCATGACACCGCTTCAGCTCTCATTACCCTCTTCCATCCATCATTTTAGACTTAAAGTGGTGGTTTAATGTTCTCTCTTCAGCACCAGTATCTCACAACCTCATTCCACGAACTTTCCCACAAGATCTCAACCTTTGGGTTAACACATCAATGAACTGGGGGATCAGTTTGACTCTGGACGGAAAATGGAACACCTGGACACTTCAGAACAACTGGAAAGGTCAAGGTTGAGACATTGGTTGGTTAAAAGTGGTAACAGTTGAGCTTAGCATTCAAACTCTCTTTGATCTAGGATGGAAGGATGCATGTGTCCTGATCCACTCTGACAACCAAGAACTTATTGGAGCTTTCCAATGTGGTTGCAGCCGCAATTTTCAAGTTGATCTCTGCATTCGACATTCTGAGGCCATTACAATGTGCTCGAACGTCACTCATGTACTTATTTATGTTGAATCCGCTCAGAACAAGGCTGGCACGATTTCGGTTGGCTCTCCCAGTTCCTGTTTGTCTCCAATCATGCTCCCAGAAGAGCTTAAATCCTTCATCTTGCCTTATATCTGATTCACTTTCTAGAACATTGGCTCTTCCCGACAACACAGATGCATTGGCCCTTCTACATGTTGCACTTGCAAGGCCCTCATGAGTTGGGGAGCCACCCAATTCATCTCATCCAATTTGCAAACCCCCAAAACCTGGAAAACCCAAAAAGGGTGTGAAATAACACCATCATCATTCAGACCACATGTTCTTGCCAGAGACCGCTTATGCCATTGGACGGTCCCCATTTCAGACACTTTCCACTCAGAACTCATCAGAGATTATGCTCTAGATGATATCATTCAGTTATTTAGGTTCTGTCTGGACACAAATTTCACTTGAGAAATTCAAATTGAAATTCACCTTCAGTGTCATGTGACTCTGCTCCCACGACCTTCGGAAGTCACCTGGGCATATGCTCCGCTATCATGATAACCAGGGATATATGATATCCGTCCAGTGCACTGACTCAGTACAACACCCATAATGGACATCTCACTACAGCAATGGCATGCAGATGTCCGTCGACGCCGACTTACTTTCATCTTCATGTGCATTGCTACACAAGTTGTGTATCTGTACCAATTATTATTCCTATCTACCAATGCATGTATTCCATACCACACATCAGCCTTGACTGGTGAAGCATGGGTTTATGAGCTTATGACAGGTCACTCTGATAGAATCTGCCACAATCTTGGTGTTAACCTTGAAGTCTTTGAAGCGCTGGTGAAGATTTTGCAACAAAATGATATCCAAGTGTCTCGCAATGTGTCATATACCATATATCCGGTTACAGATCCGATGATCTGGATCTCAGATCCGATCCAGATCCGATGAACATATCCATCGTCCGGTCCACAGATCCGCTTTGATTCTTATTTCATTTCCTGTTCATATAACTCTAACTATCGTTCATCTCCTTTCGGTATTCCTGTACACCGGTATACCGGTTATCCTTTACTTCCGCTTTGCTTACTGATCCGCTATGCTTACTGATCCGCTATGCTTACTGATCCGCTACACTTACGAATCCGCTTTTACTTACTTTGCTTATACTTTCATACATAGCCTCGCACCTTTGCTTATTGATCATTCCGTTAGCTATCCGTAGTATATAAACCTTTGTATATGCGCTGTAGTAGATCAGTTCGAATATCATCTTAGATTGCACTCATTCCGTCTGGACTCTGAGTCCCTCCGTTATCCATCCGGACTTGAGTACGCTACTCTTGTCTACTCCGAGACTTAGGATAGATTCCTATAAGTCTACATATCCGCCTCTGTCTTCGGACAGTCCTCACCCGTTAGTTTCTAGTCCGGATCTGATCCGGATTGGCCGTTACTCTATACGTTCGATATCCGGAAGTCTTAACGGATCCATTGCAATACTTATCCGTTTCACTAGACGCGATACTTTAGCTCTCTGAAATAAGGGGCAAGACTCGGGAAAGGGGCACAGCGCACGAGCTGAGGCCGAAGCCCTTCGGATCCGATACTACTTGAGTACGGTCTTAACACAATGGCATATCAGTAGAGGAACAACTGGCAATTTTTTTGTATGCCTGTGTAACTGGGCTTTCGACTTGCCATCTCGGTGAGCGATTTCAGTGTTCCCCTGATACCATTGCCAGGTGAGTACTCAGCCTTTGTCTGAGTCATATCAATATCCTACTGAATTATGTTGTGCTAGGTACTTTAAGCACTTGCTTAACTTTTTCTCGGACGACCTATTCTATTCCTCACAAGTCCACTTACCCACGATTGAGACTCCTCTATCCTCCAAAATTCTGGATGACCCTCAATTTCACTTTTTTGATGAATGTATTGGTGCCGTAGATGGCACACACATCTGAGTCTTCGCCTCAGCCAACCAGCATGCCACTATGCGCAACCGCAAAGGATTTTTATCCCAAAACTGTCTCTTTGTGTGCGACCACAATTTTTTATTTATATACTCACTTTGTGGCTGGGATGGCTCTGTTGCCGATGGTGCACTCTGGAATGATGCACGCACCCATGATTTTGCCTTGCCCCCAGGCAGATATCTACTTGCAGATGCTGGCTTTGGGACATGTGATGCACTGTTAGTGCCATACCATGGTGTCCATTACCACCTGAATGAGTGGTGTCAGGCCGATCAGCAGTAATGTTTTTTTTTTCATTTCAATACTTTATTTTCTAACACATGTCTAGGCTGCGGACCCCAGAGGAGTTATTCAACCACCGACACGCATCTCTTTGCAACATCATTGAACACATCTTCGGAGTGATGAAGCACCGATGGTGCATTCTTCAGGTGCCGCCAGAGTATCATATGGACATCCAAGCATGTGTCCCCGATGCGCTCTGTGCTTTGCACAACTTTGTTTGCAGATACGACCCCAACAGTTTTGATGGAGAAGCTGATGATCTGTTGGAATACGACTCTGAGGGAGGAGGGGGTGAGCTGAATGAACTTGGTGATGGCTCAGCAGATACTGCGGAGAGGCGGAGAGCTGATGGTTGTTGTGATTGGATTGCTAGGGAGATGTGGGAAGATTATCTTGCAGTGTGTGCGGCACGAGGTGACCCAGTTAATTGAAGTTATACTACTAGTTTGTGCGCTCTGTATCTCGACAATCAATTCAATTGTTTGCATGTATCATAGTGTTTGACAAGTATGTAAGAAGTATATGAAGCAAGTTAATCGACGGTATCAATGTGCATGGCACGAGTTTCACCGAGCCTCCTCTTCACCCAATTGGCCCTCAGATTGTCACCCTTCAAGTATAAAAACGCCGTGGCCTGATCTTCGTCCCTCACAAACAACTGCGTCATGTCCAACTTGTCATCATCAGACATGTATGTGGCATCACTGATGACTTCAATGGCATGCGCAAAGTCAGAAGCAGGTGCAACAGGGGCCGCAAGAACTGGGGGTACACTAAGATGCTTGCTCACGGCCTCCATTGCAGTAACAAGTGATGTCATCGCTGCACTACCCTCCAGCTGGGCTCTGGCAGTTGCAGATGGTGGGCAAGAGTGCTTTCCTGATGGAGCATCGCCGTCAGAACCCAGTGCGCTGGCCTTGCGCTTGCCCTGGCTGGTACTTGTCAATGCTGTGGGTGGGCTTGTCGAAGGAATGCGTGATGACGTGGCGGGAGGATATGTGGAAGTAGATGCAGGAAGACGGCCCATGTCTGCAGAAATCTCGTTGGTGGCTATAGATAACTCATGGAGGTGGAGTTCTGCAGGAGGGTGAGTGCTGGTGGAAGGTATCATGGAAGGTGGGGGCATGCTGGTAGTAGATGCGGTAGAGCCAGTGCGATTTTTTTTCTGACTGCGACAGATGTGAATTCCTTTGTCTTTTATGCCAGCTGTCAGCAAGTCAAAGATCTCAAAATGTTTGAATCCTTTGTTCTTGAATTGCGTGGCATTCGGATTTGACTTGAAAAAACAGATTAGGATCCAGAGCAGTGATGGGGAGCACAGTACTCACTTTGACATATCCAGCCCAAGTGCTAGCGGTGTCCTTATCTATGGTTGCCCCCCCGCTTCTGTCCATGTGAATCCTGACGACGATCCACCAACTTTGAGTGCTTGAGCGGCGAGATAAGCCTTCTTGAGAGCCAAAAACTTTGACTTACAGGCTGAAATTGTTTTGTCCCCACCCTTCTGGTTTTTGAAGTGCTTTGCAAGGTGCGCAGAAGCTTCTGTATAGGTTCTCTTGGGGAAGGTGGCGCAATCTGTGCCAGACCTGTTATCATAGAGGTATCTAAGGAAGGTGGTCTCCTCTTCCAGTCTCCAATAAGCGGCCTCTTTATGGCCAGATACAGATTGCAGTTGAGGCTCTGTGGCACCACTGGTGGAGTCTCCAGAGTGATAAGAGCGAAGAGAGCGACGAAAGTGGTCAGAATCCAACATATAGTCCATGCATATGATGGTAGTATGATAATGCTAGGTGCCAATCTCATTTTGAAGGTCGTGGGAGCAGTGTCACATGATGCTGAAGGTAAATTTTGATTTGAATTTCTCAAGTGAGATTCATGTCCAGACAGAACCTTAATGTATTGTTGATATCTGTTAAGACCGTACTCAAGAGGTATCGGATCCAAAGGGCTTTGGCCTCAGCTTGTGCACTGTGCCCCTTTCCTGAGTCTTGCCCTTATTTCAGAGTACTGAAGTATTGCGTCTAGTGAGACGGATAAGTATTGTAACGGATCCATTAAGGCTTCCAGATATCAGACATATAGAGTAACGGCTAATCCGGATCGGATCTGAACTAGAAACTAACGGGTGAGGACTGTTTGAAGACAGAGGTGAAGATACAGACTATAGGAATCAATCCTAAGTCTCGGAGTAGACAAGAGTATTGTACTCAAGTCCGGACAGACAACAGAGGGACTTAGAGTCCAGATGGAATGAGTGCAATCTAAGATGATATTTGAACTGATCTACTACAGCGCATGTACAAGGGTTTATATACTACGGATAACTAACGGAATGATCAATAAGCAAAGGCGCAAGGCTATGTACGAAGTATAAGCAAAGTATGTGCACAGTGTATTGGTAAGTCAGATGGATCACGAATCATGAACCGGTGTAGAGACTCGCCTTTCTGCAGGCACATATGGGCACATTTTGCGCCTTTTCACAACTCATGACAATTGGCCTTCAATGCACAACTCGCACCATCAGCTATATTCGACTTCTATCATGTCCCTAGTCGTTTTACACACAACGTGCAGCTTTCCCGCAAAACGCGCCATAGGCGCGGTACTTTCCCACACAATGTGCAGCATTCCCACACGCGCACCTTCCGTGCTTTCTCACGCTTAAGCGCCCTGCATCGCCTATCATCCAGGAACGTCCCTCTATGTCCACCCACCTCATTGGTACGTCATATCCCTTGCCTCGTGGTTTGTAACAAGCATTGCAGCATTATTACATGTCATTACATATTTTTAGCGCTTACTGCTCCTATCCCTTCCGCTTCCGATGCGATTTCCATAGTATAAAGTTGCTGACTTACTACTCCATCATTATTACTCCCCTTTGCTGTACTTCCCCTCGCTATTGGGTTTTACCTTAGAGTAGTAGTCACCACTTGGGCGCACTTTGTGTTTCCAATGGTTATCGTTATCCGCCTATACTAGACCTTTATCCGCGCTCGTTATAACACTCGCTCTGCGTTTGCACTCGCTTTGCACATCCGCTTCCTTATCCGTTTCCTTATCTGGTATTTTCCGCACAACGCGCGCCTTAGCGCTCACGTTCCCACGCTCACGCTTACCTTAGTGCGCTCTCTCGCGCTTCGCGCTCACTTCGCTTTTCTTCTTGCGCTTTCGCGCATCCATCGCACTTCAAGGGTCTTTCTTTCATCTGGTTCTGTGTTCAGTAGCAGTCCCCTTTAGGGTCGAACGTTCTTGCATTCTGCAAGTATAGCAGCTAGGCAGAGCCAAGACTCACTTATACTGGTTGAGCATTTTTAGATATTTCATATCAGCCCAGCCAGGTTGAGATCGCCTCACCGGGAATGAAGTATAAGTTAAAGCGGATCAGTAAGTGTAGCGGAAGTAAAGGATAACTGGTATACTGGTGTACAGGAATACCAAAAGGAGATGAACAATAGTTAGAGTTATATGAACAGGACATGAAATAAGAATCAGATCAGATCTGTGGACCAGACAATGGATATGTCCATCAGATCTGGATCGGATCTGAGATCCAGATCTTCGGATCTGTCCATCGGATCTGGATCGGATCTGAGATCCAGATCTTCGGATCTGTACCTGGATATATGGTATATGACAATGCCAATCCAACAAGGAGGATTGTGTGGAATACACCATTTAGTCAATAACATTGTTGGCTAGTACAATACAAGGAAGATCAGTTCTGAGTTCAGCAGAATCAAATATACATTATGACAGTCTGTTAGCCTAGCTCACTTGATCACATATTCCCCCCATAAATCTATTATGTAACTTTCATGAATGGAGCCAGCATCCATTGCATTGAATATGGAATAAATGTTTCTGAGGTAAAGGTTAATCTTCAGGGTGTCAAGTATTGCCATCTTATTTTGTATGTTGTTTTATAGGTTGTCAATATGGTTGTGATATCTCTGAAGTTATTCATATTTCATCTACATGTTCTCCGATTTTGCATCATGCTTTGCTTTTGTGTCCTAAAGTTCCTCACGATCATGGCACTTTGGTCACCCCCTTACAGACACCTCTTAGGTTGATTATCACCTACAGAGGTTTTCACCTAAGAGGTACTTTTCTGCTGGTCTGCCTGGTGTTCTGTGGTCTTTCCCTGTTGTGCTTGGGGACCAAAGACCATGGACCATATATGAACCAAAGACCATTGGGAATTATGTTATGGGAGTACCAAAGGATGATTTGGATCACTTGAATTCCATATAATGCAGGGGTGTCTGTGGTCCTCAAATGCCAATTTCTTTGGAAATTTCTCACTATATGTATTGCATCTATGCCCTGCACCCTCCATAAACCTAACAAATCTTCTTATATATAATTGAACAACATATCTGGTGGGTATATGGAAAAAATGAAAAGTCATTACTTTAATTGAACTTCTTAATGAAAGTTGTAGTATGTGTTAAGGTGAGTCTACATGTGATCATACCTTATCAAAATGTTGAAGGGAAGGTGAGATATGACCATAACAAAAATTGTTGTTGGGCTTGTTTATGAAAAACAAAAGTCATTATCCTTGATGAAAGTTGTTGTGCAAAAACAATAAATAGGGAAGACCACATGCTTAATGGGAAAGACTACACTTTGGTTAAAGATCACAGAAACTCACCAAGTTGCGGCTATAGTGGCAAGCCACTGTTGCCACAAACTCTTGCTTAATTACAAACAGGTTTCAACTCATTAAATGGTCTACATCTCTATTGATTGACATAACTTTAACAGCTGGTGTCAGGGATCAACTGGAAAATCAAGCTCATTGTAACAGTATCTCGACCCCAGGATTACCCCAGGAATATATTAACAGAGTCCAGTTTCACAATAGCAGGCATGAACATGATATTGTTAGTGCTGTTTTAATTCTCAGCCCACCTATTAACTCCTGCATTTAGTCTTTATCATCTCCATATCAATTTGAACCCCTTCAATCTAGACTCAATTGTGATACCAAGGGAAATGTCTGCAAGCCTCCAATGGCTCAATCTAGCCAGCCACGGCAACTGAAATGTATGTCTCCCCACCATGTACTTCAGCAAACTCTACTGAACCATTTAAAATTTTCAGAAATCTATCATCATAACACTTGAAGCGCAATTTATATTTCAGAAATGCATAGTGCAGCTATGCACATCATCTATTCCCACTGAAATACTGCCAGGAAATGGTCTTGAGCAGCCCACAGTCCTCATCACATCAAGCAAGGTTGCTGCATTGCAAATGGTACACCAGCAATTGAACACCATGGATATAGCTCAAACTGTGGACTTGCTGGAGGATATTTTCACCTCTGGGATTGCAGAGAGGGTTCGTACATTGGTTTTCAATAGCAGTTGGAAAAATACTCCTGTTTCTCATACCTCAGGTGTGTATTTCTAACATGCTGTGACAATCATATTGGCACTAGGCATGTATACCTGCATAAGCCTTCAATAGGTGGACCAAAGTTATCCCTCATATTATTCACTACTCCCCTATCAGCAGTCTTCACTTGTCTCAGCCATAGCCCTTGTCCAACACTATTCCGCACTTTCCCGCACTATGCATGCACATTCCCACAGCACTATTCATGCTCCCGCAACTTATCTGATGCTATTCCCGCGCTTATAGCGCTATCAGAACTACCAGCAATGTGTCTATAGGAGCATTAGTGCTTGTCCGCTCTATCTAGTGCTTGTTCCCGCGCCTAGCGCTTGTCCAGCGCACTGTTCTCGCGCTCTAGGATCCACCTGAAGCATCGGAATCCATCCATTGTCCATCCTACCTCATTGGTATGTAATTTGCCTTGCCTTGAGTTAGTAACAAGTGCTACAGTCTTATTACATGTATATCCTATCCCTTCCGAGTCCAAGATGATATAGTTTACTAGTATAAGAAGCCTATGGTGACTACTTCAACATTACTTTCCTTCGACTGTATTTCCTTTCCCTTAGGTTTTACTTAGAAGTAGTCACCCTTTAGTTGCGCTCTATGGCCCCTATTTGACTTTCCTTACCCTTGCAATCAATACCTTTGATCTCACACACTATCCATTACCCTCCTTTGACTCAGTGTCCGCTTTCTTGACTTCTGCTCTTTCCCGCGCATTAGTGCTCTATCTTGCGACGCACTATTCCCACACTTTAGCACTCTTTCAGGTCTTTCAATCTTGAGTTGTCCTTAGTAGCTTTTCCCTTGGGTTGAACGTTCTTGCTTTATTGTTTGCAAGTATAGCAGCATAGGCAGAGCTTAGACATATACTGGCTAAGTACTTTTACTAGTGCCTAGTCAGGTTGTGTTTTTCACAACGCATTGCTTGTTGCATAGATTGATTCATTTTTTTTAAAAGCTTTAACCCAAGAAAATATATTTCAGCAAGGCAGCTGCTCTTCACTGCCATTTTCCACCGCCTCTCAAATCTCTCACCACTTGTCAGGGTGTTCCACCTATTCAGAGTCATAATATGGCAGAAGTCTCAAGGCACCCTGACTTTGAGACATGGTTTCTTGCACAGTCAAGAAATCAGCCTTATTCTGTCTCACACCCTCGCTCTTGTGGTACCAACACAGTCTCTGGTCCTTGCCGTGGTACTAACACTGGCTCCAGTTCTTGCACAAGACCTGTAGCGAGCGCTCATCCTAACACTGTCTCTTGCTCTCAGGACATCAACACTGGCTCTGGTTCTTGTGTAAGACCTGTAGTGAGCGCTCATCAGCAGCCCACAGTCAACATGCCAGCTTGTTGTCTCCCCACCACTGGTCAAACACAAAGTGCAAGTGTTATAATTAACACTTACACTTCCTCGAATCACACAAACAATCCCTCTACTGCTTCTATGGATGATTTCAACTCCGACTCTATGTACATTTCTGATTCATCTGATCCTGACATTTCTATGATTGGAGCAGTGCCAGATATGCCTATGGTTACATCAGTTTGAGTTTGGGTGAGTATTGTTGTCCACTTCTTAATTTTAATTGAAACAGTCTGACCGACATTGACTGTGCAGCATCGCCTCAATGCCGATCAGCATGGTGAAGTTAATCTGCCCCCTCATCATTTCAATGACACTGCTTCCTACCTAGACTATGGCCATTCTGGTCCTTTGCAACCAACCTTAATGCCCTTGGCTTCCAAATCAGATACTCATCCACCAATGGTCTTCATACACAATGTTCATTTTCAAGTCCCTATCATTTTCATGAGTTGAGATTATTCTAGGGAATGGTTGTCAGGGTGGGTCCTATTTGGAATGTCACCACAAATCATGGGGATACAGGTTAGTTAAATTTGAGGGTGTTATTTGGTGCAACAAACCAAGTAGATATAGGTTTAGTTAAATTTGAGGGTGTTATTCAGTATCATGAACCATATAGATATAGGTTAGTTAAATTTGAGGGTATTATTTATACAAGCCAAAGTACCTTTATACAAAGCTTAAGCTAAGTCTTGCCTACACTGAGCAACTCCAACCTTCACCAGCCTGAAATTTACCTTCTCATCATGGTCATTCAATCAACAGCCAAGACAAAGCAGGTCCATGCAAAGCCAACAACAGTTCAAAAGACTGCATGCCATGAAAGGCTCAAGAACTTGACAAATGCACTCACTACAGCACAGGATGCTTACCAGGAGGAAGCACGGACTATTGCCCAAGAACATGGCCGGTAAGTATATTTAACATGATGAAACCAAATTCTAACTTACTTGTCTACAGAAGCTCGAAGTGGACATACAAACAGCTTCACATGGGTAGGGGTATTTTCAACAAACACCATGCGAATCCCTGGAATGCATTTGTGAGACAAGAACTGAACAAGTACAATGAAGGTACTTATATTTATGATCTGCAAAAAGAGAACACACATAGACTTACAGTAAAAGGACGTGGAGAGGAGGATCATTTAAAATTGCCCATATTCATCACAGAACATCGTGGACAATTAACAACACATTATTTGCGCCTGATGGCAGCTGACAAAGGCCACCTTCGAGATGAAAAAAGAAGGTCACTATGAACTATGACAATTACAAGCAAGAAATTGTGGAAACTTTTGGCGTCACTCTCCAAAACTATCTGCTTGATGCCATGCAAACTCCTGGGAAGGTTGGCCACCGCCAAGATCTAATTAAGCTGCTCAACAGCCTTGTTAACTCAAGTTGTTTGTGGGTAAAACTCACCGAAGATGAGCTAGCAGAGTGTAAGAATAAAAATCAGGAGCACCAGGCTCATGGTGAGCAAGTATACAAGCCCTGGAAGTAGCAGATAAAAGATCCGAAGGCAATGAAGGAATCAGGTGTGAAGAGCATGGAATGGGGTGAGGAGGAGGAGGAGGAAGAGGAGGAGGAAGAGATGGAGCCATCCTCATGAATGAGGAAGCTGCTGAATAGTTGATGAGCAAAGAAGCTCATAAAAGACAGTGCATATGATGTACCTTGTTGACTATCCCAGTGTTGCCTTTCAAATGCTAGACTATCTACATGGATTTTGATGAGATTGGCTCGTAGTGTCTGAGAAGTACCTGTATCTATGATGACCATCTCCTTAACTAAGCCAGATGTTGAGCTTTTGAACGTGCATTTGCATGTGGTCATCATGTAGAGAGGTAGGCTATCCGTGGGAATGATCTTGTTGGTTGATTAGTTGATTGAAGTGAGGCGTAGGATTATAGGGCTTTGGAGGGTGTATTATTGTATAGCCTGTATAAGACAAGTAAAACACTATGAAAAAAAGGGAGAGAAATGGTCCAGAACAAAGCAAGAGGTGAGCTCGTCATTGACGACGACGAGCGTAAGGTTCAAATGACCATGAGAAGTACAGCAAACAAGCTGTGTGCTGATGACAATGACATCTGGAGTTATCCGTCGTATCTATTTACAGTGACAAGGCTTATTATATCATATGCTCGAATTAGTAGTATACAGCGAGCTCAGATTCACCTAAGGTACTGCTGGAGTGCTGGTTTTATTGCTGGTAGGGGAACAGATAGGTAGCCATTACTAACTAGTAACAAAATGGGATACTTGATGTTATTACTAATTCCATCGCTTGTTTGACCCTCTGGAGTTCCCTAGAGCTTCCAACATCAACATGTATAGCATATGGGCATGAAATACAAAATTGGCCCCCATTTTTGAGTGTCAAGCTATATGTAGTTGTAAATACTGTCCCCAGCATCAGTTCAACATTATGAACAATGTATCAGCAGCTCATGACAGCAGGTGCAGCCTTTGTGGTGCTGTGTGACTACCCTCTCCTGATGATTCACTCCCTGGGAAAGCTTTTCCTGCAGGAATACAGCTCCAGGATGGTATGAAGACCATTCCTAAATATATTTGGAGCATTTTAATCAAGTTGGCAACACAGGGTACCCATAGGAGCCTCATACATAAACCAAAACCTCCAAACATGCATTTTCACATTTGTGGTGTTTTTCATTGCTTTAACTTTTCATAACTTGTCTAAGCTGTTCATATATCATCATTAGTACATATTTACATGATTTCTATGCCCAGGATCAGGTAGATATAGGCCATAATATTAGGATCTAGTAGAAAAGAGCTATTATCACTGATGAGGGGCCACAGTCTCTCCCAGGTTAATATTTGATAATCAGACATTTGAAATACATGTCCGGTACACCCATAATAATGGCCCCGGATTTGTAGAACAATCCACCCAGTTCCTAGTGAATAGCAAGCAAAATAGACATGTCATAGAGCATGGGAAAGTAAAAGTAGCAAAGAACTCTCTTGTTTCTCTTGGCCAATGTCATCTTTTTCTAAATCTCCCAACACTTTTGCCTCACTGTCTTCCTTCTCAGATTGCCATCTGTGTTGAATGACTATTAGTCCATCAGGCCAGCTGCAAATATGCACCTTCCCTTGATAAACTTTATGATATAATGTGCTTTTGAGGCTTTTCTTTGACTCTCTGTCCCCCTTCCAACATAGTCAATCCTATAAAATGTAGGATTTGTTATGAATACTATGGTGTCATTCCTCTGCAACTATACTCTTTGCATGCTTACAGGAAGACAGTGTAAGTCTGAAAATACTTTGCATAAGTCTTGCATTAGCAATTCCTGCTGATCCTCTTCCATTATTATTATCATCCTGTGGAACTCCATGATATATCCATCTCCCTTCCAAAGTGTAGACAACCACTGAGTGTTGTTTTGATTGGAGACATCAGGGTTAGGAAAGGATAGCAAGCACCTGTTCACAAATATTCTTGACTTTGGACTTATGTGACCTGGAGTTACACCTATACTGTCATACAGTCATGGTTTCATAATCATTACAGGTAAGTTTAAAAGGGCTGCCTTGAGTCAGGTCCATGTTGGTATTCAACCAATGGGATTGTCCTCTAGCTCTGACTCAGGACTAGGCCATGCATGCATCTTTCTACTACTCTATCTCTCTAAGCCTTTACATTGACATCCATAAGAGCCAGGACATTCACAACATTGATTTGCTGTATCTCCTCCAGGCAAGTGTTACTGTCAAGATTGAATTCTTGTAAGAAAAACATCCCTGCTGTCTCAAGAATATTTCTATATTCAAGGAGGGCAAGGGATTCACAAACATGAAAGTCATAGATGATAGGGGTTGATGTAGTTGAATGAACTGAAATTTGGAGGATTCTTTTTGATGATAGATATTTGAGTCCTCTGAATCTCCTGCATCTGCTGCCTGATAAGCTTAAAACCAGATCTTGGATAGGATCCACAAAATTAGATCTGACTGCAGATATTCTCTAGCCTACATGCAAATTATCATGTGAGACATTCAGCTCATATTTTAATAATATATGAAGTGTGGATTACTAATCTTACTGTCTATATTATCTAGCATTACTCTGGCTGCATATTCACTGACTCTATACTTGTCCCTGACACTGTATATTGTCTTTTTGCAACTATGAATGACCTTTGCAATTTTGAAGCATTTAGCCATGTACAATGAGGATAGCTTGTATGTATCACTGTCAGATGCAAAATTCACTTGGTTGCTGTTCATCCAGATTGACTCATAGTAAAGATTGTAGGTGCTCCTAAATACAATGTGGGTTTATTGGGATCTCTCCTGCTGCATCTTAGCCTACAGTGCTCCATATCTAGAGAGTGTGTAGTGATAAACCATTTCACCCCTCTTCTAGCCTTCTGCTCCAAATGATGCCTCCAATACATCTAATCTCCACACTCCTACAACTGTAATATCTACAGAGTAAGGTGTAAATAAGGTTCCCACATCCACCAACAGCTCACCATGCCTCCTGTTCATCATATATGACCAGTCAAGGTTAGATAGATTTCAACATAGTGCCTCTTCTAGTCCTGTGAAATGCCCTCTCTGACTATCCTTTGTGACAAGCTTGATTCCCTTTCCTTCTAGAATAAAAAACAACGACTCATATATGCTCAACTCACTCTCTTCATTGTGTATATAAATTTCTATACACTCCTACATATTCATAAAGTCATCATTTGACAGAGGTATTGTCTTTAGAGCTCCCCATTCAGGACTAGTCCAGAGTAAGTTGTCAAAGAGGCAGGGAGCACTGGACTCTAGGATATGGGTGATGTTTTGTAAATAAATGTAAACAAACAAGCCACAATCCAAAGGTAAGAAATAACTTAACCTAGGAATATCCTAGAGAGGTTAGAAAGTCATGTAAATAGTTAGAGAAATGTGAGGAATGATACCATAAATATATATAGAGATAAACACATAGGAAAGTGTACTACATAGATGAATAATCATATAACTAACAGTATTATCCTAGGGAATGCAATATATAGATTAAATATTGATAAAGCTGAGGATATGTGCCTAACACTAGCATGAGAGATGGCAGAAATTGGAAATCTTTTTGACAACCACTCTGTCCTGCCAACAGACACACTGGCATCTGCTTCTGACTATGGAATTGTGATGTTAATATATATGTAATTGGGCTTGCATATACCAGGTTTGTTTCAAATGATGGAGTGAGATAGATTCTATAGACCTCCTACATTGGAACTCCTTCATGGTCCAAATAATACTGTCTATGTCTAAAAAAGTGTCTATCTCATATTTGAAAATCTGACAGAATCTCATTTAAGGTTGACATACATCAAAGTTGTATAATTTCTATGATATGTATCTGGAGGCAGGAGAAGAAGTAGTCTTGAGAATGCTGCAACTCAAACATGACAAGGGAGTAGAAGGAAAAATTAAAAACTCACGATGGTGTGGAAAAATGAATGCCTCATAATCACTCTAATGTGAGATATCTTGCCAATGGGCACTCACTATCAGTACCAGTCTGAACTATCAGTCAATTAGCTTATGTAGCATATAGATGGTTATTCTGTATGATTGAGTATAAAAGAGGCTTATATATATAACATGCTGTTTATAAAATAAGCAAAATTGAATGTAAGATAAAGACTTACCATAGAATATGTTGCAGGTCTGGACAACATTGTTCAATGGTTACTCAATGAATGTATGCAACTTCATAATAATATCTTGATGATTATGATACAAGCAGAGTTGCCCACACAAGAAGTGGAGTCCTCTATTTAGGTTATTTTTATGGAGTTGCATTTAGCAAAAATGTACTAGCCAAAAGTCCTCACAGGGCTGATTGTCTAGATGCTGCATTCAACATTGAGAGAAGACATATCATCTACTTAACACCCACTAAACCTCAACCCAGTGATTGCTTTTGCTATTCAGAAACAGTGGAACTACTGATGTCTCCAAACCCACAGTCAATGAGAATATGCTGAATAAACAGAAGATGCAGAAGGCACAACTCAAAATAAATCATTGCATTACAGCACAAAAAGCTAACAGGGACATTATTCTGAAGGCGGTGAAGCAGATCATGACTCTGAACATGTTGTATACCACCACCATCAAAAAAACTGTCTTGCTCAATATCACAGAAGTTGTCAATGTCCTTGTAAAAGTGAGTCCCATACTATTGGTGTACAATGTACATCAACACTGGATGCACTCACACATATAAACAATACAATCATCTGCATCAAGATCTGTGTCTTGATATGTTGGCATTAATATTGTATATTAACCTCTAGGGTGTGTTGACACATTGATGACTAGGCACTGATACTTAATGCATCCTGACTACAGCTTTATTTCTTGAGCAAGAATCTCACAGCTGTATTTGATCCCTGGAAAGACTATGTCGACCTTGGTATCGCTCCAGCAGAGAGCAATAAGGATTTATATGTGTTTCATAATCTGCATTTATTTGATCAGTAATATAAATCAACTACAGCATTTACTCACTTGAGGCAACCCTTTAGCCCACACCAAGTGAATCAGAAGACGGACATAAGCAGGATGGTGATAATAAGATAAAGAAAGCTGATAAAAGCAAGTATGAACAATGCCCTGATAATGAGGTTAAGTAGCACATTCAGGTGAAACTAATGTTTTTGAACAAAGAGAAGAAAAAAGTGTCTGCTCTTCTGAGCCATGAAATGGAAGTTATTGAAAGCAAATAATAACTGATAAGCATTAATGCATGATTAACGACATACCTGACTGTTGAAGGAAACCTATAATTTTTTGAGCAACCTTATAAATAAGACTTGGCCAAGTCTAATAAAATTAGCCAAGTCTGACAGGTTATTAAAGTAACCAAGATCAGCAGATGACCTAGACATCTCACTAAATTACACTAAATTATGCCAAATCCTATATTTCTTATAATGTTTTAGCTATCTTAGCTTAAAGCATGGTTTCTTATTCACCTTCTACAAGTCCTGAAGATCACATAAGAATGCTAAAGTATAATTAGGAAAAGTGCAGGTAAACTGTCTCTGTACAGGTGTAGTTTCTCAGGGTGTAGCATTTCATTGTACACCCTACACTACAAAATGTTAGGCTTGGTGACCTTTTTTTGAAATTTTACTCCACACTTCCAGCCCAGTATTCAAATGTAGCTTTTGTAAATAGAAAGACAGCTGACACATCAGATAATATGGATATATCACTATTTTTAATAAACTCTAGATGGTTTAGGTGACTGATGAATATTCTATTGCTGCAGTATATACAATGTCATGTGCTAAAGCTCACAGATCTAGCACCTGTCAACTATCTATTCTACCAACAACATTGAACAAAAGCTTCTTTAGGGGTAACCTGCTGGCTTTCTCAATAGTAATTTTTGACCATAATCTTATCTTATGGTTTGCTGATATTCTATAAGTTGCCCATTTCAGATTTACAGCATACTGAGTCAGTAACCAGCTATGGACATTATTATTATTAGCTTATCATAATAATACTAAGGTCTCTTAACTTTGAGAGCAGGCAAAAGAAAGTATAGATAGCAGCAATAGGGTTTAGTGAGACTACGATGTCCTAGCCTACAGGCAAACCATCTAGTGTTCATTTTACCAAACAGAATTGAAGTATTTTGCTGATGAAAAAGGAAATGGTGAAGAAGACAGCCTATTATAGCCTGAAGATGGCTACACTCTGAATATGATTGATATTAATAACTAGAATTCAATGTCTATTAATTTAGAGGTGAATCTTCACCAGCAGGATACCAGCTAAGGAATCCTAGTTTCAGGGATGTGGGCTGCTCAAAACCCTCTTAAGTTCATCATATATAATGGTTAGCTTTGTGACAGATACTTTAGTATTGACTCAAATGTCATTTAAAGTTCCATAATAGGAGGTAGGGAGATTTAAAAAACATTTTTCTTTTCTGCCCCACCAGATTCCTAGAATGCCTAGATAAGGATCCAAAGAAATATGACCCAAAATTATGGACATGACATTTTAATGAAGAAATACTATGTACCTTTTCAACTGCTTTCCATGTATTGGTGATTGTAACAAAATATCCTGATATACTGGCCAGATCAAACTGAAACTGCATTTCTTTGTTCTTAAAGTCAGAGTTGCTCTTGCTTCCTAAATCACTAACAGAATAACTAGATGTATCTACTTCACCTATTAAGACCATACTCAAGAAGTATCGGATCCGAAGGGCTTTGGCCTCAGCTCATGCGCTGTGCCCCTTTCCTGAGTATTGCCCCTTATTTCAGGGATCACAAATCATGAATTGGAAATGAACATAAGTTAAACGGATCAGTAAGCATAGCAGAAGTAAGGATAACCGGATTACCGGTGTACAGGAATACTGAAAGGAGATGAACGATAGTTAGAGTTATATGAACAGGAAATGAAATAAGAATCAGATCGGATCTGTGAACTGGATGATGGATATGTCCAATGGATCTGGATCAGATCTGTACCTGGATATATGGTATATGACACATATGTACAAACAACGACTGCAAGAAGGGCACAAGCCTATTGTTCATACATTGCTAGTTACATCATGGATCAATCTGTAACAGGATATATGGTATATGTGTTAAGACCGTACTCAAGTAATATCGGATCCGAAGGGCTTTGGCCTCAGCTCGTGCGCTGTGCCCCTTTCCTGAGTCTTGCCCCTTATTTCAGAGTGTTAGTGTATAGCGTCTATTGAGACGGATAAGTCTCGTAACGGATCCATTAGGGCTTCCGGATATCGAACGTATATAGTAACGGCTAATCCAGATTGGATCCGAACTAGAAACTAACAGGTGAGGACTGTCCAAGACAGAGACAGATATATAGACTATAGGAATCAATCCCAAGTCTCGGAGTTGACAAGAGTATTGTACTCAAGTCCGGACGGATAACGGAGGGACTTAGAGTCCAGACAGAATGAGTGCAATCTAAGATGATATTTGAACTGATCTACTACAGCGCATGTACAAGGGTTTATATACTACTGGATAACTAACAGAATGATCAATAAGCAAAGGTGCGAGGCTATGTACGAAGTATAAGCAAAGTATGTGTACAGCATATCGGTAAGTCGGATGGATAATGAATCATAACTGGGAATGAAGTATAAGCTAAAGCGGATCAGTAAGTGTAGCGGATCAGTAAGCATAACTGGAAGTAAAGGATAACTGGTATACCGGTGTACAGGAATGCCGAAAGGAGATGAACGATAGTTAGAGTTATATGAACAGGACATGAAATAAGGATCAGATCGGATCTGTGGACCGGACGACGGATATGTCCATCGGATCTGGATCAGATCTGAGATCCGGATCTTCAGGATCTGTACCCGGGAATATGGTATATGACAATATGACATCACCTTCTGATATTTTGGAGTCTGAGTATGCAAGTTTTGTTTCAGATTAATCCTATTGCAAGCAAGTCTCTATGGCTGCTGCTATCTCTATGGGTGAATCAGAAGTTTTTTGATCAGATAAAGGGTCTCTTGCAACAAATTGACCTTCTATCTTATTTTGTAGGTCTTTATGAATCCCTTTTTGTAGGTATGTAATATGGTCATTCTTGCTGATTTTAATTATATACTTTAAAGCCATTTTCCAATAATAGTGAATTTATACACATAACATTTCCATTTTGATAGTGTTCTGATTGACTTCTTGTTCAATCCATAATTTTTGTAACCATGATAGAGTACTGTTATAGGTCAATTCAGTTGTCTATATGTAGTGCAGGAAAAGAAAAGCATCAGAGTATGTTTTAATCTGTTAACTGCAGTACAATGATCTCTAATATTACTTATGCTTCAGCTTAAAGACACAGATATCCTTACTTCAATAGAATATTCTGTAGGATCTTGCTTGGTACCAAAATTTGACTAGGGGAAAAACATACAGTCAACTACACCCTCCTGAGGAGGTAAATGAGCTGGACTTTAGTTCAAGTTCAGTATTTGCACTCTTTCAGAATATGGGTAAGGAAGGTTATACTGCCCTAGGAAATCATTAATGATTTCAATACATTTTTATGCTAAATAGATCAACTTGGAGCAACTTCCACCAGCAGTGTATTAGACCACTATGTAGTTAAAGTGAGGGAGAAGTCTCACTATGAGTTCAACAAGGTGGAAATAGCACCTTCAGCTAGTATCTTTGACTGGAATGATTTCTAGATATATCAAAGCTACATATTTTGAGAGCAATCTCCTGGCATTTGACCTCTCTTTTCTGTCTTTCATATCCTAGTAAGAAAATACATGAAAACAGACAACACAAATAAGCAGATTCAAGCCCAAACTAGAGTAAGACAGTTACAAACAAATAGTGGCTAGACATTGACATCAGAAAAGATACACATGAGCTATTATGATGAATAGATATCTCCAGACTAGAGAAAGAAGACATAGCCACCTTAGGTTCTTTGTCATATTATCTTGGCCCTTTTGGTTGAACTCATTGTCATCAGAATCATTGGCATCACTAAAATCATCCTTATTCAAATCATCCTCATTGGAATTGTCCTTGTAGATTTGGCTAGAAAAAGAATGAAAGCAAATGAGTTGAATACCCTTCTTCATTTGAAAAGATACCATAATCATCTTGACTCATGAAATTCTAAGCTTATGACTGTGAACGCATGCAAATGCAATGATGTCTAAATCATACTGGTCATCAAGAATATTCCATTGGGTTAGAGCGCATATGTAATGCATCATCAATCATTGATGCAATTCTGTGCTCACTATGAAATTCTACAACAGCAGTAATAGCATAAAGATGCTATGTCTTGTCATCAGAAAAGAATGAATTGATAGGAGAGTATGAAGATTGATAGCATAAGGCAGAAATATAGGTCTTCATGCAATAAGTGCTCTTTGCATATGAGAATAGAGGGCCATCACACTACTTTGGTAATAATTTGAGCAAGGAGAGCATCTTCAATCAAAGCAATAACTCTTTGAGCATGCACTTCATGATTGATAAGCTTTACAACTCACTTAGACTAGTCTCATTTGGACCTTGGTCCAAGAATAGGATGAGGCAAAATTCTTTTAGGCGGACTATTAAAGCCTTCTAAAGGAATATCTGAATCTGGGTCCCAGTTATTTGCAATGAGCTGATCTTAACAGTGTACAATAACTAAGGACTTGCACTAGAATTGATTGAGCAAGCTTTACTTGATGACATTAAGTGGCTGATTCATACATTACAGAAGGAATATCTCAAACTTTATCTTTGTCTAATTTCAACTGTAACTGTCTTATGTTTAGCAACTAATATATTTAAGTGTTAATAAACACATATACTTTAACTAATAAAAGTAGCATATGTCTAACATGAGGCACTTTAGGGCAGGATGCAGATGAGTATGGAAATGAGTACTATGTATTAATCGGATGAGGATTAGATAACTTGACCAAAATTTCGACAATAATATGATGCTGCCACACAAAGCAAAGAAGACAGCTTAAGGCAGGGTAGGTCAAATGTAATGTTGGTGAAGACAATGATATACAATGAACTGATGACATTGCAGAGCAACATACAATAAATGACCAGTGCAGGCTAAAGCAGCAATCACTGATCTAACAAAACAAAACACATCAGTTAGATGTTGCTGTGAACAAGGCTAAGATTGAAGTCAGAAAGATCAACATATTTAAAATCATGAATAATTTGCAGTTCAGGAGGCCCAGAAGTGAACAAGATGATAATGCTGTTCAAGAAAATTGGATGACAATGGTTTAAAAAAACTAATGCACTGGCAATTGTTATTGAATCTGATCATCTTTGTCCTGGACAGGCATTGAATGGGAGTTGGAGTGATCCTGAGACTTTGAAGAAACTTCAGTTCAAGGATGAATAGCCACTTATCTTAGCGTCAAGTCAGCATTGTGTACTAGCTTTGAGGAAGATAAGGGAATCAGCCAATACTTCACTATACAGAATGGAAGCCAGCAGCCCAAGACTCTTCAGTTAAACTTGTGGCCTGTGTGCAAATGCTTCTCAGGCAGTTCAACTGGACTCAAATATTCTTCTAACTATTCTAAGCAATCTCCACCATCTGTATCATAAATTTGAAGTAGACATGTTTATCAATAACCTTATTGAGCCAAAATCAAATTACACAGGTCATTTCTGTGATCCAAGCCAGCATACTAATGCCAGGGGTGACAATAGACAAGAAAGCAGCCCATCTGTGGTTCAAGTAATGAGATGACATTATGCCTCTAATTATCTCTATATTTCCAGATTCATTCTATGTTATTTGACCACTGCCCAATTACTAATAAAACCTATATATAACCTCTTATTATTAATCGCTTGCTGGCTCTCAGCAAGACAAAGATGTTTAAGAGTGTCTTTGAATTTTCCTGCAAATTCTTGCTGAACCATTTCTATGTTACCTCATAGTTACTTAGCCCATTATACAAATACTTGTCCAGGATCTTGTGTACAATGCCGTATGCCAAGATACCCACATTTTTACCTGTGTAATGCCACACTGCTGGCCAGATCTACCACAATTTTGGAATGGAAGTGATATCAATAAGGCTCTTTAGCAAGCCACTATATCACTTCCAATTCAGCTAACTAGTACAATGCTACAACATATTATTACTGCAGTAATTTGCTAGCACTTCTCATATCTTTGGGATAGTCTATTTGTATCATCCATGACTGTTAAGACCGTAGCTCAAGGGTAGACGGGATCTGAAGGGCTTGGCCTCAGCTCGTGCACTGTGCCCCTTACCCGAGTACGTGCCCTTAATTTCAGAATGAAGTCCGGATGGAATCCGACAAAGTCCGAAAGACTTCCGGAGGCTGGCTACTCTAGTAGAGTGCTAGAGGACTTCCAGATGAGTGCGAGAAACTTCTGGAGGAGTTTCATCCACTGTATTAGATCTGAAGGTAAGACTTCCCAAGGTAAGTTCCCTAGATAGAAACACATAGAGGATAAGCTGCAAGGGACAGAGTCCAAAGCAGGATAGGATAGGAGGAGTGGTCCAAAGGACAGGATGTCCGGAGGTCCAAAGGTTAAGACGTTCAAAAGGTACGTCGTCCAAAGGTTGCATTGTCCGAAGGTTACGACGTCCAAAGGTCCGAAGGTTTACGAGGACTGGAGGAGCGGACAGGATTAGGACAGGAGGGGAAAGGCTACTATGGACAAGGTCCAGAGTAGAAACAAACAGAGGTAGACTACACTATGGTAGAGTCGGATAGACGGGGTTTAGACAGAAGTCTCGGAAAGACAGGAAGTGCTGGAAAGGCAAAACTTCGGTCTAGGGAATCAATCCCTAGACTTCAGAACAGAGACATAGGGGACAAATCCGAAGGTCCGGATTTCCGGCCTAGGGAATCCATCCCTAGGCCTTGATGGAAAGGCAGAACTCAGATGGACCAAAGTCCAAGACAAGAATGAGTGAAGTCTAAGATGCGAGGGAGCAAGTCTATGTTGATATTCGAACTAGGGAAACTTTACAGGAGTTGTACAGAGGTTTATATACTAGACAGGATCCGAGAGGATAAGTAAGCTGAACACAAATGCTATGTATGAGCATGTGGAAACATATTGGTAAGTATGAACGGAACATAAGTAAATGAACTCGGATATGAACAGAGTACAAGGATCAATAAGCAAGAGGGAAACACAGATAACTGAAGTCCAGAGTCAAGGGATTACCATAAGGAGATAGACGCTGATTTAAGGTTTGAGCTTCGGATATGAGTATAGGTTGGATCCGGAGGTCTAGAGATATTGGATGAGGCGTCTAGATATCAGATGAGCAGATCCGGAGATATAGGTGAAGACGGAACTAGGATCAGGATCATGGATATAAACCGGTAGTCTAGGGAAGGTAGAGTCCAAGATGGAATGAGCTCGGATCCGATAGGACCAAGGGTGGATGAAGCAGGCTTAGCTGCGGAGGTCCGAAGGTATTGATATATGGATGTACGAAGGTGTACAGATTCAAACCGATAGTGGACTGGAGTACTGGAGTCATGGATATGGGTATGGAGGTCCGGATGTGCATCCGGAAGGCATCCGGAAGGCGTGGGAACATCATCGGACGTAGGTCCAGAATACAGGATATGACAGTCAACTAGACTGGGCCACTGCACTAGGCATGACACTTCAATAGGCAAAGTGCTATATCACTATCAGCCAAATGCTGCAAACAACTTATAGACTCAGACCCTTATATAAAGTCTGGCAGGACACATTGATTAGGTTCCATTTATCTGCAATGTGCAAACATCTTCATTATATATTCTATATCACTAAATGGACAGCTTCTAGAATCACGACAACTGCTTAAAATGTTTGTAAGTGAAGTTCAGGTATTAGTAGTACAGAATAACTTATTTTTAGATATTTATGTCTGAGATTGGTAACACTGCTAATTTAAATGACAATCACTGTTCTGTATGGTCTTCATTAGCACTGCAGTACACCAGACATTGATTTGGCTACACTCTATAAGTCCACATTAGTTCAATTCTGAGTTCCCTAAGTACTGCATCACACCAGTGATGGATACAGTTCCTGAGAATTCTCTAAGATCTTCTCTTATTTTAGTCATTCATAAATATGCTTAAGAAGAGACCATCTCAATTCATTCACCCACATATGAGCATGTTCAATTTACTGGTGACCTCTGGTATGAATCCTATTTATTATTAGTAATCAGGGCAAACACTTCATTCATGGGCTGGAGTCAGCAGACAAGGGAATCCCACAAAGGATATAGAGATATCATTATAGAAAGGTGGTTGTCAACTAAGGCCCTAGTTAGATATAAATATATGTACTCCCTCTTTTCACTTAATCACATTTTCAAACATAAATTAGTCTCTATGATGACAGCAGAATATCTTGATATGTTAGATGCCCTAGCACTTGAACTTAAAGGTAACAACATACTGTTTGGCAGTATACAGGTAAGTCCTTACAGAGCTTAGTTTATTCTAACACAAGCTTATATAATACTATCTTAGGCTAAGACTAAAGAGGGTTTCAAATCAAACACTGCAAGGAAGCAAAAGTATTTGTAATAGATTCTTAAAGCTCATTTAATTCATTATTTGATAGATTTAAACCTACAAAGAAGCATTTGACTGCAATCAGAGCAACTTTTCTGTCATTTAATTAATGTATATTTAGTGATTTGCTATACAGAATAATATCATGTACAAGCAATATATATCACTAGATTCTGAAGGCTATTGTCACACTATATCAGGTATGACATATCTTTGTCAAGACTATCCTTATGAGAAGGACTGATCTGAAGGGCCTCCAATCAATATTTATACCTATCATTTAACCATGACATTGCTAACTGCATACCTCAATTTCCCCATAACACTGCTGCTGCTGATAATTTATGTCATCTTTCCCAAGTGCTGTATACATGCATAAATCACTAGATATCAAGGAACTATACATGACTCACATGGAACAGATAGTCAGTCCACTCTCAATACTGCAGTCCATGGGGATTAATGATGTGATGGTCTCGAAAGGCTGCTGTTTAGGGTTAAGGTCAGCACGATACTAAGGTAATAACACTCCCTCCCAGATGCATGTAGGACATGCAAAGTGTTATTAGCAGTAAGCTGTGCTTCACTCAGGGTAAGTGCATAAGCATCAGCCTTCCAGAGATTCATATGCTTATGAAGCATCCCGATGCACCTAGCACTTCATTGACTCAATCAATACAGCTGAAAAACATAAAAACAAAATAAATTTTGAGTTTTCCTAGGGCACCCTTTGGTGCTCTGGGACCTAGAGGTGCAAGTTAACAGCTGATATTCACGGATCAGCACCTAGGCAACTGAAAGTGTCCAACAAAATACAGAGCCATGCAAAGTGCATGTATCAGTCTCTGGAAT
The DNA here is from genome assembly GCF_016647625.1 of Suillus subalutaceus. NCBI lineage: Eukaryota > Fungi > Basidiomycota > Agaricomycetes > Boletales > Suillaceae > Suillus > Suillus subalutaceus. The sequence continues at coordinate 147,866 of NW_024540296.1, forward strand.
GAGCAAGTGCCCAATGGTACTAAGTTTCTAACTGAGAAACAAAATGACAAAGCTTGAACTTTCAGGTCAATAATCACATGACATGTTTTTGAAATCAGCTGGCAGGATATTTGCTAATTGCTGGATATAAGGAGGAACAATGAGGTGCAGATCTCTCTCTGCTCACAAATCTCCAGGAATTTGGGATGCAATTAGAGAGCTAGCTTTCTATTAAAACTGATAAAGATAGAGTGGCTTTGAAGGCAATGGCCCAGCTTGAGGGCTAGGTGGATGACCTCCACAATGCCATGGCTGCCTCTCAATAGCTCTTGGACACTGGAAAAATACAGAATGAAGATGAACGGTTGAGTACAATATTTCAGTAGAACAGCTGCTATGCTTGAGGAAGAGGTGGGGAAAGTAAGAAGGAACTACCAAGAAGATCATTATGAGGTAAGCATTTAGATCTCATTTCCCTCTCCAGACTCTATGCCCCCAATTTTTATATTTCCATAAATGTGTATTTTATCATTCCATCCATCAACATGAATTCACTACAAATGAGAACTATCTGTGTGATGGATTGTAAATGTGATTGCATCTGTTTGCTTGCCTTTTCAGATGTAAGTTCATGGGGAGGAAGACCTATGATATAATGAGTGTCAAAGTGAAATGTCCATGATGATTAATGACTATCAAAGTGGCAGCTAGATGAACAGCAACATCTACATATATCTCACATATATATTAAGTAAGCCACACTGAACCATCACATATTGACTTCATCTCAACTTTTCTAATCACTATATATACATCAATGTTACTCTATCATTGTTGATGTCACCTATGACTTGGCTCTGCCACTGGTTTGGTGAATTGATGCAGTTGATGAATATGGAGAATAAGACATAGCTCTTCCTCTGTCTGAGGCTGTCAAATGTTTCACTGGGCATCATGTGATGTACTTGGTCACGCTGGTAATCTGCATTGATTTGCTGCATCACTCATGCGAACAGTTTAGGCCCTAGGGCAGATTTGTATAAGATCTGGCACACTACAAGACAGATCTGTGTGAGATCTTGTGTACCCTGCATCTGTTTGCTGTGACACATGCATATTGTGATGCACTGGTAGGGCGTGACCTGCAACTTCAATTTAAGATACTTGAACGCAGAATCCCTCCCATTATGTCCAATTACACTGGCACCTTGGCCATAGTCCATGTCTAGGAGCTTTGATAGTCTCAGACAGAGGAAGAGAACCCATTTACCACTGCTGCCCCCACTGAACTTGTCTACTGACTGTCAATGGTGAGCAGCAAGAATGAAACAGAGACATCCACCTTCTACACATGCATATATCAAGGCAAGTCTACTGGTTCATTTCCATGGCTTTCCATTTCTTTGCATATCAGGCTCTCACATGATACCTACCACACTCATTGTTTTGTTGCATAATCTGTCATCAGTCTCAATCATGCTTTCTTCATCAACAAAAGCCTGCATATTTATTAGTATTACATCAGTTGCCATTCCATGACTCCCTCTTGTGATATGACCACAGTGGAATCTGCTTTTGACTGCCATTACTGCTTGTTTCTTGAACAGGCAACACTGGACCATGATGCTGGCTGGGCAGCAGAACTCTGAGGTACCTCAATGACATGCCCAATGTTTCAAAGAGCATAGATATCATTGACTGGGACTTATTTATAGGGAAAGATTATGCTGATCAATGACCAAATAGTCATAATGAAACACTTGTACAAGTGTTTTCTAAGGTGATTTGCTACTGGGTGATTTATCATCATCAGCCACTTCTACCTATATAAGATGTTAGTTAATAGAATATATGACAATCTGATTTATCTCTTGATTTTCTAAGATAGTATTCTTCTCTTTCTTGTTCTGCTTATCCTGTTTATCTCCAGATTGGAACACTGATAGCAAAGACTCATTACTATCCTCATTTCTACCATCCTAGCTTATCACTGCCTTCTTCCTCTGAGAAAACACTATTATGAGCCAGTAAATCAGAAATAATATTGACCTTTTCATGTAAGTGATTGTGATGCTTAGGATGCAGTGGAGGACTATTATCATCTTCAGAAGTGTCTGGGTGGTGTCAAAATGGACACACAATATATATATTTAGCCCATGAATCTTTTAAATGGCTTACTAAGTCATATGTCTCTATCCTTATACATTTGCTTACTTAACTTAAAACAGTCAAGACATGAAGTTCATTAATAAGAACAAAGAGCTTCTGGGCCTGTTAATTTCACAGAATCTAACCATTAAGAAGAGGCTTGAGGAACTCCACTGCGAACTACCTCAAGGTTGAAATGCCAAATTACATGGATCACAGGGAATCTTTCTCTAATTCAGATAAGCTATTTACAACAATACACTTTAATCACTTTATTAGATTTGCTGAAAAGGTGTGCTATCTTTCTTTAATAATCTAATGTTATCTTATACACCTTGTAGGGCCATGGGGCTCCCACTTCCACTCATCCTGACCCTCATCAAAAAAGCTGGTATTTCTGAAGTAAATCATATATAGTGCCTGTCATATTCATTCTAACACTATCTAATTCAACCTTCTGCACATCACTGAGATTACCAATGTGACTGGCAATACTGTCAAAAGCATCCTTCCCATCTGCATGAGTGTAGAGACAATTGTTTACATATCATCAACTTGGTGATTGCACCAACCCTAATGACATTAATATTGGGGAGCTGCAAGACAACAAATTTAAGCTAAATTAGGAGAACAAGGACACTATATAATAGCATCTTTCTAATAAGCACTGCATATCATCCCTGATGTGCATCATAGTATATAGTAAGTTTCCAGACTTTATCTACTTACAACAGAATCTTTCCACTACATCTTGTAAATCAAATAATGAACTTCACTTGTTCTTATCAATAACTAGTCTAAGATCCACTAGATCTTAAATATATTTTTGCTACATATAGGCTTCCTTTAGGACTTCCAGTGAGTCCAACACTCTTTTGTAACCATCCTTAAACATAATCTGTTTGGGCTGCCAAACCAGCTTTGTATATATGGCTTTTACATTTTATGCCAATGGTCAAGCTGTCAGCATTCCAGATTGATTTAGCTTGACTCCATTGCTAGAAATGTTATCAATGGTCTCATCTCACTATAATATTTCTTTAGCTTGCTTGTATAGGTACTTCTAATGTATAAACTGTTCCTAACACTAAGCTCACTCATAGAGCTTTTGGACAATATGAACTTCTTACACTCTATCTTGAATTTTCGTTTCTGAAGTTCTTTGTTCCCACTTTTCACTATCTCATTAAATTTTGCATCCATGATATTCTAGGACTGGTGTGGGAACTCAAATGGTCTACTTCCTCCTTGATGGTCATAATGCTTAAAAATTCTATGAAGCTATCAAGCACTTCCAGGAGCTTGGGTCCCCAAAATCAGAAAGGTCAATCCAGAGTGCTGGAAAATGATGCTTCAGATGGTGACGAAAGGAACAGTGTTCCATGAATTTTGGACAAGTTATATAGGTTGTTGAAGAGGAACTGTTAGGGCTGGATGATGCACAGCATGCTGGGGGAGAGCATAGGGAACTAAAGAGGAGCAGGACATGAAGGAGGTACAGCTAGTGCAGTTTGAAGAGTTGGAGCATGCTGCCCATCTCATGAGGCAAGCCGTCGATAGCCTCATTAGACGGGCTGGTCACCAGTCTTAGGAAACTGAAGAGGAGCAGGACAGAGATGCAGCCAGTGCACTGTGGATCTTTGCACACACCTTGAGAATCTGATCTGCATAGGCATCATACCAGGACCACATCAGCCAAAAGACATTGCATCATTCCTTTGTCCCCTCAACAATGAGTTTGCAGGATCTCTGGGTAGTTCGTGTGAAATCAAAGGGTGTTTGCAATATTGCTGCCCATGGAACATTCTATTATGCTCCCCTCACTACACCACATAATGAAAGACAAACACACCCTTCTATGGATCCTCAAAACCTCCCTTTACACACTCATGAAGATTTCACTGGCATCTATACTATCAAAAAAAACATGAAATCAAAAGAGAACCCTCCCTCTGTCGTGTCAACTCCATTGATTTGCAGATGGTGCACCCGAGGAGTGGATGCATCTCTTCCTTCAAAATATCATCCCAACTCTTGTTGATCTTTGGACTGGGCACTTCAAAAATCTTGATAGTGGGACCGAGGATTACAAGCTTCACACATGCACCCATCTTTACACATGTGCAAGTTAATTGGACTGATGAAGACCTTGGTGAAGCTCGAAATATCTACTGAGGAGATTGACAAGCTCAAGGAAGGATTTGCAGCTTGGGGGGAGTCCGACATTTTTGCTAGATTTTACTGTCAACATGATGTGGCAAGACTAGGGACATGCACCCTTCCACAGCACAACGACACAGATTACTGCTCAAGGGAAATGTGAAGAAATTGAGAGATTTCTTGATAATATACTAAGATTACTTGTAAAAATACACATCTAGAAATTGTATAGGGAAATACAGGCTTTACCTGGATTACCATTAAAATATGCGGAGCAATTCATGAACACTTCCTTCAAAATACCTGTTCAAGGCACATATTGGGATCTTCTTTGAAAGCTGTTGCTCGACAACAAGAATGACAAATGCTCAACATTGACCATCTCTTTCATTCTCAGGATCAAGAAGGTGATACATTGAATGGCCCAGACATGGCAGGCAACATAATATAACCAATACAACATGAAAAAGGCACAGAAACTGTGCTTGTTTGTCTTCTCTACACACCATGGATTCAAGCTACAGCGATTTCCAGTTCCCTCCTAGTTGCCTGGAACCAGGCAAATATTCGGCAGCCCCTCATGACAGAAATATGGGAGTGATTCCATTGTATGGTCAGGCCCAAGGCTTGCTGCCAGCTGCGGAAAAGCCTGGAGAGAGCACAAAGCTATCAAAGACCGCCGTAGTCTCAGCATTAGAAGCGGTGATGAAACAGCAAGTGACTGAACTAGAGAAACAACTTTCTCAGTGCCCCAGCCAGCGTGATCTCATGGAGGTTGTTGCTCACCAGAACATCACGATTCAATCCATACATGACTCGTGTAAGAAGCACCTCACAGAAATGCGACAAGATTTTGAAATGAAGTTAGCAGATGCATTACAGACAGTCAAAAGAGGGCATGATGATAAGGAATCTAGTGACGAAGATGATGAAGAAGAAAAAGACAAGGATGAAGCAAGGATGGAGGCAAGTCTTGAAGTGAAAGGCAACCCTGGGCTATACAACTTTTTGAAAACAAAGCTCATGCTGATAAACACAGGCCGTCATACGTCACACATTTTCACACATGCTCAGTACTGTGAAATTGACGACCAAAGATCTGCCATGGTGGCCCAAAGACGGTGAGCAATGGCCTGTAGATGGTGCAACCAATGAAAAGCTCCTCCGATTCCGCTGGGGGGAAAGTAACACACACGACGATAACTATCGAGGTCTCCAGACGGTCTTCAGATACATTTGTGCAAAGGGTGCCGAATTCAGCCCTGGATCTGCAAGGGCATTGCATGCAATCAGTGACAAAGACTTACTTGATCGTGTGCACACCAAGTACCAAGATCTGCAGAAAGCATTATGGGCAGCCAAGATGTTGACGCCCTCTCGTGTAACCACCTTGACAGAGGCTTTCGAAAACTAAGGAGCATTGCGGGATGCAAAACTATCAAAGGGTGTGTGTCAGAGTTGACAGCAAGGTGTAAGTACTAAGCAACAACATTACCTATGACAGTGGCTGAGGTATGAGGGTTCACAGAAATGTGAGGTTTGCGAGCAGAAATTTGGTGCACTACCCACCAAGTCAGAATTCAAGACTGATGCCTTCAAGACTGCCCTTATCTCACAGCTCATGTCAGAAGATGAGGATGAGACAAATGAAGAAGGACGTCTTAGAAGATATGTCTCTCGTCCTTGGGTATGGGCAAGTAAGCAAGTAAGCAATGATTTGACAATGACATTCCAAGGGCTGACCTACCTTGTACAACAGAGGAACCAGTTTATCACTGCTGTTGATGCTCAACAGGATCCTCATCCACCAAAGTGTTACACTATTTGCACACGAGGTGAGCCACTCAATGTCGCTCTTCCATGAATTCAGAAAGTTGAACATCGTGCGAGGAGGTGGATGGTATCGCAGGAATGGCTTGCACAGCCAGAGAACCAAAAGTATGATGTACTGGCATTCATTGTCGATAACGGGAAAGCATGGGGTGATCCAAAAGATCCTGAAGAGAGCATATCTGCCCAGAAGCATGTCAAGAACCAAAAGAAAGAAGTTGCTGCATGTAAGAGAGCAAAATTAGTAGCTGATGGGAACAGGAAGCTAGAGAAGGGGAAGAAAAGAGCACAATCAAAAAAGGACAAGGGGAAAGCAAGAGCAATCAATGTTGATGAGGAGCCAACCGAGCTGAAGAACATGGTGCCAGCACAGCCTGTTGCAAGTACATCAAATGCACATCAGATGATTGATGACAATGCTGATAGCAACTTTGAAGATTGATCTGAAGGTACGCACTTTGTATGTCCAGTCTCATAACATAAAGCTCAGTCGTTGTCATCGAAGAAGAAATCCTTGGGCTCCATTCTTGACTAAAGGACAAAGAATGTTAGCTGTCTTGTTCGTGCATCCATACCATAACCAAATCTTGTACATGGTCAAACGATACTGCAATCCAAAGACTTTTCTTGATGACATTAGAGTATACTGGAATAAGTGCAAGCAGGGCTTGCAATTTGGGAGACCAGGATTATTTCATATGGATGGTACTCGTTTGAATATGAGGTATGGATGCCAAGAGTATTTTCACTATTTTTAATGTTAAAGTTTAGAAGATGGTGAGAGACGAAGGCAAGGCCCTGACTCACTAGAGCGCCCAAGGCATCAGTAGAATATTTTCATTGGACTTAAGACATCGGACAAGCACACAAATATGAGGTACTTTGTCTCGAAGGCCAACAACGAGGAGTGTAGTTATCTCAACAGGAAGACGAGACCCACCACAGGAAATGAAAGCATATGCATCTGTTTGGGTTCGTCTGTTGGTCATGCAACCATATTGAATACCATCCTGTCGGATGTATGTGAGGGCACAGGCAACCTTGGAAGCGAAGAAGACTGTGCCATTGTCAAGTGAGAAGTCAGTCGACAATGTTAATATCAGGGCCAGAGAGCTTGGCAGTATGATATAAGCAGTGGATAAATGATAAATGCCACCTTCAGGCCCAAAAGTTCAAAGATTGATGAACTTCGCCTGGTGAAGTGGGAGTCAGATGTTGTCTGATGAGTTGTTCAATAGAGTCAAAGCATAGAATGAGAACGTACCTTGAGCAGCTTTGCTCTGATACACAGCGATATCAGTCATCATACTCCCTCGCTGCTGGGCTTGACTCTTGAGGATCTCGTGGAGGGTATTTCGGTTTTTTTTTTTTGAGAGGTACAAAGTCTGCAAGGCAACCAATACCATCTGGCCCCAAGCTGACGGCACATAGCGTGGTGTTATAAGCCACGTTGTAAGAGCACTAACTCTCCAGGAAGAAATGCATTTACGCATACCATTGCCGGATTAGGCAGTTATGTGGGGCTCTGCTGACACACAATACCCACTAAAACTCCCTGGTGGTTTGTGCGGGAGTCGAACCCACGACCTTCTGGCTTAAGGCCGGTGACCGCTGGTGTGCAGTCCCAGGTTTGAAGGCATATCCACTTAAGCCATCCGCACCCCGGTATCTCGTTCTATCACATGACCATCATGGGGAAGCAAGAGAGTATACTCATATATCAAGTGGGTCTGAACCCAATGACACATCAATGTTAACCGACCATGTCCATTGTTATTGACACGTTCCAGCATCCCATTGAAGTGCTCAAAAGCAAATAACCAGCATGAGTACACAGGTCCATAAGCCTTGATCATGTCTGCAATATGCAGTTGAGCTCGAGGCAACTGGAGGCAATACTGGGACAAAAATGATTGTCCAATGCGTGCCTGGGACATTGAGATTGATTGAGTTGTGAAGAGATGGACAGCTGCACATAGAAGTAAGACAGCATCATATATGCGCTGGCAGTTGCGTGAAAATTCAGGAGCTTGCATATTGGGCGACTGAGGGGGCTCCGCATCTGGAATATCATCATTCTCATCCTTCCAAGACCACCATAGCAGTACAGGTGTGATTGTCAGCAGTCTTCTCCACTTGTCTGCTTTCTTGAGTGATTGGTTCTCGCCAAGCTGACCGAAAGGTTGTAATGTTAACACTATTTGAAGAACATAAATGACATACATTTTTGGGAAGATGTGTAATGTGACTGGGCCATGTTATGCTGTTGATAAGATTCTCGAAGCACTGCTTCGGTGAGTTTCTACCCCCAGCACTGGAGAACATATAACCTGCAAATAAGATGCGCATAAATAGATGCACAATGACACCTTGTAAATCTCTGTAAGCATAGATGGACAACAAGTTAACATCATGTTACCAAGAAATATGCAGTGCATAAAGTCAAGTGCAGTCTTCTTTGAGGGAAACCAGCCAGCGATCAGGTTCAGTTTACTCCAGCGCACTCTGTGATCATCAAGAATAGCCTTCTGCTGAATAGGATTGGTGTTTCGTGAATAGAATGATTGATGAAGGAGATGATCGTCGTCTGTTGCTGTCCAGCCTATGACGACATTCAATACCAGTGGATCTCATATGAGAAGGAAATACTACTATAGTCATAAATGGGTTTCAAAGTTTGGTGCTACATGCCGCAGAACAACATCGCGAATAATTCGATGAATGCAAATAATTAAAACTCCGATGGCACTGCGTGCTGGCCGTGATCACTAATGTCATCAGTCGCTGTCCATCACAGGCATCTCTGACCTCTATGGCCACACAAGGCACCATCCGTGGACATGGAGCTAGTAGCTCCAGTAGAGCTTGAGGTGAGGGCAGTCGTGGATTGGCTCCTACTTCCTCCCAACCCTCCAAAGCACAACCACCTACCAAGATCCCAACAATCCAGTGGGAGGGCACCACAAGATGTCGATGATGATAATGGCTTTGGTCACATGGACCTTCAGCCAGAGTCATCTGGTAGTGAGAGGCATCGAGGGTGTGATGAAATCCTTGACAGTGCACTCTCGTAAAGCGAGTGGTAGTGCTCTGCATGGTCGAAGCCCAGCCACCTCTACTCACCGCAGTGTGGGCCCATCACCATCTGGTTCTCGTTCAACATCAGAGTCTCGTAAGTGGCCGCACGATATTGGGGCAGATGTTACAAAGAAGTTGGCTGATGCCTCTGACTCCCTCCTACTCCATGTGCAGAATAAATCGGATGTCAGGGCCTCGAGCAAGCGGATGAAGTTCGAATATGCTAGGTTTTCCAAGGAGTTGAAGGCTCACGAGGCTCATGCTGAGCATGAACATGACTCACGTCAGGTCATGGCTAATCACGATCATGAATGTGCCATATCCGAAGACAAGACAAGGCAACTTGAGTTGGAAATCTGACTTGAAGAAGCTAAATATTGTCATCTTGCAATGGAGCGTGGCTTGGGTTTAGGCGATGGGGCTAATTGATATTATGCTTGCTTTTGTGTGTCTGTTGCCGTCTGTTTACATTCGAGTTCGTTGTAGAGACTCCATTGCGAGTAGCCCTCACAAAGGCCGTATTTCCACTTCGTCTCCACTAACGCGCGCTATATACGACAAGGCGACTTAAACGCGCGACGCTTCCGCCTAATCCGCGCATCCGCGCATCTGGCGCCCTATAGCGCGCCTCTATAGCGCCTTTCGCGTTACTACGGCGCCTTTGCGCGCGCTTTCGCGCTTTACCTTCGCGTTTCGCTTTTCCAAGTCGCCTGTCCTCCGCACGTCCTGTCCTGTCCCTCTATGATCCGCTGGTGCGTCTCCCTTTATCTTTTCAACTGACTTTAGCTATATACCTCGTCTGTTTACACATATTTCCTTATTCTACAACACAACAACTCTTTTCGCTTCGCTTCCGCTTCGGCTCAGCGCCTGGGAACATTTACCTTAGACATGGGGACTCTGATAGATTTTTCACGGACTTACTTACTTACTCACTACATCCCATCATCCTGCATCAGTGTATACTGTGAATCAATTTCTATTCATTTGCAACACAACCACTGCGCGACTCTCTATTCTTTTGCAACAAGCTCTCTTGAGAAAATCTGGAGAGACCTTCGCGCTACTTCCGCCTCTTCACTAACGCCTATAGCGCGCTTGTTCCGCCTCACGGTTCCGCCTACGTCGCGCTTTCGCCTTTCGTCGCGTTAACGCGCGTTTCGCGTTTACAAGGCGTCTCGCACCCGCGCTTTGCGCAGATTCCCTTGCTGACTCGTTCAGCGCATCCCCTCGCATTTACTCGAGGAAAAGACTCAGTAAAGATCCTCTTGGGCCGACTTCTACTCGCGTTCGAGGACTACTGCAGGCGACTTATCTTATATTTTTCAGTATAGACCCACTCACGATTCCTCATCTTCATCGTGCTTATATTTGTCTTCAGTGCTTGTTGTTCTTGCTAATCATGCTCTCGATACTCATTGCGGTGCTGTACTACTACTACATGTCATCTTTCAGACTTGTTCTTAATGTATACTGCACCTAAACTCTGCGGCTATGAAGCAAATGACCCATCAATGTGTTCCGGAAAATTCGTCCATCTGTTCCGATAAATCCTTCATCACCATTGCCATCCTCGTCCTCATCATCTGCATCTCTGGCCCCTCGCACCTGTGATTGTTTCCGAAAGTGATAATTAGAGCTTTTCTTTCCCATATTCTCCTCAATCTTGATAATGAAATTGTGAAGAATGAGGCAACAGCGAGTCCACATATTCGCATAGCTGAGGTCTTTCTGTGACTGTATCTGGATTCTTAGGTCGCGCAGGGACTGGAACCATCCTTTAAGAGACCCATAGCAGTATTCGGATTGAACTCGGACCTTCAATTGTGGTATGAGTGCATATACCCATCTCAAAATACTCAATGGCTTACTTTTCGATAGGTGTGTATTGAATATTTTTTTTGATCATGCCTCAGACCACCAGGCCACTGGACGCTTGAAAGGAACAACACACCACGTTCACGATGCATATGCTGAATCTGCCCAGATCCATCAATTTGCTCCCAGAAAGTTCTCAGGGTGTCGTGTAATTCGTGTCTTTGAGAACACATTAGCGTCGTGCAGACTTCCTGGGACCCCTGATCATGTAGTCGACAATATGGAGGTTGTGGGGCATGATCACAATCTAACATAACAGTCAGGATGAATTTTAATTTATTCTAGTTGACTTACCTGCATGGACAGAGAGTAATTTGATTTTCGCTCAAAAAAACCTTCTCCATGCCATCCCAGCTTCTGGTACACATCGACATGTATGTTCCTCAACCCAGTCCTTCACTCAATCTATCTCAATCTGGTCTTTAGCCTCCAGTGAGTCAAAGTGGATGACATCGTCATGGTGCTGCAAAATTACAACCATAACAAGCCGATAGCAGTTGTATACTGTTCCAACTGAAACCCCTGCCCAGTCAGCCATGTCTTCTGCAGTCGCTGCATTTCCATAGTGGCCAGCGGTGTTCAAAAATATTGCCAGCTGAATGGGAACAGGTAAGTTGTGGATTGTTAGAATTGTTGTAAAAAATTGGATGATGGATGATTTTATTGACGAGTTCTATGAACACATCAGGATCGACTTGGAGCTTGCGACGGAACCTCCGAGGATTTTCCAATGTCCACTCTTCAAGTAGATGGAGCTGCGGTGTGTGGGTGGCTGTAGGACGTGAAATGAGCGTACATGCTTTACGACTTCATTTTGAAGTGCTTGGATGGTATTACTAAATTCGAGAAAGACTTGGCTACTGAACATGGGTCCAGAGGCTTCTGTAGAATCTGAATTGGAGAATACTGGCATGTCATTCCAGACAGAGTCAAGGGACATCCAGGTATCAAAAGAGCTTATGGAATCCATGCTGATATTTGATGATAGATCAGAATCAATAGAGCCAGAGTCCGAGTCCGAGTCCGAGTCCAACTCATCTGAGCTAGACTTGTTGGATGACTCAGAGTCAGATGAGTCAGTCATCCATTAACATGGTTACTAGCTCAAGGTACTGAGCAAGTTGAAGAGTCTTGTTTGTTTCTCGTAGGGCCTCTAGTACCTTTTTACGCTCTGAAATGTGCATCAGGAGGGGTGGTGGAGAATAGTAGCTTATCGATTATCTCTTCCGCGATACTGGATACTTTCCATGATAGGATTGATTAGTAACATGACTGTTTTACGCAGAGCTTGAATATCAATATACATTCTTGTTTTTGTGAAGTTCGAACACATGCACACTATGTACTTTTAAACCCATTATAGCCTTCTTGTGTGTTGATTTTTGTGATGTCGATATCATAATAGAGACATGGGTGCATGTTGTGCGAGTGGCCTGCTGTACCTGACAACTTGTGAGCAGCTGGCATGTCACAATCGAGGATTTAGTTAGTCCGCATAGATGTCAGCAGGTTCGTCCTCATCGATGATGTCCATTTTGACACCTGGAGTTATGGCTGATATCATATTAAAAATGGAGCTAAGTCTGTTTAAGTTACCATTTTGAAGGAGTATTATCTCCTTTGTCGATGGTTTGAGGCAATGATTGATCTGCTGGACATTAGGCTCTTTCAGTCCTGGTAAAACAGTGGCGCAAATGATATTTATCTGAAGGAAGTGCTGGTCCCAAAGCAGATCATTTATCGCAAAGTATATCACTCCAGTTGAATGTGGTCGGTTCTCGAGTATCCTCATCCTGACAATTCATGTATTAGCCAACTATAAGCGCACAATTGAACCCTACCAGTCTGTGTTCATAGTCAGATGTAAGCCATACCGATGCTCCGTAAGTTTCCCCACCATCCTTCCCTCTATTGCTTGGTCTCACACAGCTCCAATCTCACCAACCTCACGTAGTATGTTTGTCTTGAGTTCATGCCACTGTGTCCCATGATGAATGTCCGACATGACAAAATTCTCGTCAGTGTTCTGTCCAGGTCTATCCTGGCAACTGTCATGAATAGACCGTGCAAATCCTGGTCACATGAACATGTGCCATAAGCTGCCAATGACAGACACCTGCAGATTAATTTTTGTAGCTGTGCGGACCATCCTACCCTTTGCATCTCTATGTTCCATGTAGATGACTCCATTGCAGTCTGGAATGGAGCATTGTGTGGAAAGAAGCTGCTTGAGTTGAGAAGGTGAGTGATGTTTCCAGTATTCAGGGCATATAGCATATTGAGTAATCCATTGGTCGGGGTGGATTCCAAGGTGCCGTTTTGCACTGGCCAAGGCTCAAACAGGTCGCGGAAATGTAGGCAACACATTTGCAATCAGGAGCATGTTGAGACTGTGATTCAGTTGATTTGTTGCCTGATTCCATGAGAGGTGACCGTAAATGTTGGCCATGACAGCTGTAAGGTATGCATATCAAATTTCACCATTTTCTTTGAATGCAATGGGTACGAGGGATGGTGCATCGGCTTCATCCTGATCAACTCCAGGCTCATGAACATCAGGCGGTGCAGCTAGCTGAAAAATCTGATCAGGCAGATGCAGCTGAAGTTGTTGATGTTGAAGGAGGGGTAAATCTTGATTAATATCTGGTATGGGATCTGACTCAGGGTGATAGTCATTATCAAAGTCGAAGTTCACATTGTCTTGAGGCTGTGAGTCGACTTGAGCTAGTGGAAGTATGTTTCTGGCTTGCTCATGCAAGTCTCTGCATTGAGTTCTCAGTATAGATACAGCCTGAGAGTCTGACTGTGACAGCTGCACAGAAGGACCTGGTATGGCATTTGTCTGCGGAATGAGAGGTCAACGAGTCAAAGTAGCTGGCTTGAGAGCATATCCCCGAGCTTTTGGTCCTGGATTGTACCATTTCATGTGCTTGGCAATTACCTGCCAAGTCTGGTATATAAAACCATCTCGATGGTGAGCACATTGACTGCAAGAACATGGAAAGTGCAGTTCATCTGGCATGATGCTCATTGTGCTGGTCAACAGGGCTGGAGGTGACCAATTAGCTGGGGACATGGGACATGGGACATAGCAAAAATCTCAGTCGTCATATGCAAGCTGACGTGTGCGTGCGCTCAGATATCACTTCATGTGCACACAAAGCAAAGTTGTCTATAGCTATAGATTGTGGTGATGGGTAGTCTAAGGTAGTTTGACACTCCGATAGACTATCATAGCAGGTAATTTAGGTTTGGGGGAATGTATGGAAATCTATGGAAATTATGAAATTTAACCAAATTTCACCTCAGCAGTAATGCGCGGTTTTACGCTGTGTGTTAGTTATATGATTATTCACCTCTACAGTACGCTTTCCTATGTGTTTTATCTCTATATAGTTATGGTATTATTCCTCACATTTCTCTGACTATTTACATGACTTCCTGACCTCCCTAGGATATCCCTAGGTTGAGTTATTCCTTACCTGTGGATTGTGGCTTGTCTGTTTACATTTGTTGACCAAACATCACCCATATCCTAGAGTCCAGTGCTCCCTGCCTTTTTGCCAACTTACTCTGGACTCTAGGTACTGTACACTCTTACTATACTTAAATATATTAGGCAACTTACTCTGGACTCTAGTCCTGATCATCTCTGGTCACTTGTTAGCCTCTAGAAGTGGCCCACTTCATTCCCATCTTAACACAATGGTATGCAGGGTCACTGTTTTTATACCTATAATATTAGTGATATCACTACAAGACACCAGGGATAATCCAAAGACACTGGTCTGTATGTGCCCATTGTTTTTGCTCGTTCACACCAAGAACACTTTGGTCTGGTGTTAATGTTCATCCTGTGTTGGTGAGATTCCAAAATATGACTGAATGCACCTTTTCACCATCTTGTCCTGCTCTCCCAGACTCCTGTTCATTCTTAAACCAAGAAGATACAATGTTTGGCCGTGTAGTGGATCTGTGAATCAGCTTTGTGGTAGTTGGTAGGATTTGCAGTTTCTGAAGCAACTGGGCTGTCACTATTTCTGGCATTGTAGCTGTTAATAAAAGAAACTGCACTGCAGCCTGCCAAAGCTGATCCAAACAGTGCATGAAGGGGACAGTAGTGTTCTGATGCCAGGATGATGTGCACCACAGCCAGCAATATAATAATTGACCTGTCACCTCCTGTCCTAAGACAAGGTTGCTCAGATTGATTTTCAGTATAAGCCTTGGATGTCCTGAATGCCTCAAGGACATCTATCTGACTTGGCCTTGATAGGTAGGACAATACAGCAACACAAGTAATTATCAATGAAGGTGACTCAATAGCAACAACCACTTAAAATGTGATAAGGGAGCTGATGAACATCAATATGCACAAGCTCCAAAGGATGCCCTAGAGTTCAGCCTAAGTCCAGTGACCAACTTGCAGTCAATAAGCATCATAACACCAGTTATGTGGTAATGAGTAAATAGTGTTCAAGAGATATGTAGAAGCTGGAGATGCAAACACAGTGATAGGAGAGGTGGTGCCATCCAGAAATGCGGTATTGTGAGCATTGATATAATCATAGAAGAGAGGGAAGCTCTTAGGTTGACAGAAGGATATATGGCTATGATAATACCTGCTTCCAACTTGGAACTGTACAGCTATATGATTGGTGTGAAGTGTCCATACCCAAGCAGGTCAGTCCTTCAGAACATTTTATTTTTACAATTAATTTAGTCTCCTATCTGGCAATGATGGTGAATTCCACCCAGAGGCTCAAGATTATTCAAATGGCTCTGACTGAGATACAGCAGAAGGCCCTAGCAGCGCTAGACACCCCAAAATGGAAGCAGGTCTCATCTCCAATAGCAAGTCTAAGACCATAATCGAAATATCTGCATGTAGTCCTCATGAACAACTAGACTGTAGTAGTACAAGCCATGGTAGTCTATTGCATAATAAAGCAGGCATCAAAGCCAAGCCACCATTGGGAAGTGTCGCAAATGCAATTCCTGCTGGTTCTTGGGCATTGTACATAATCACAAAATGGTACTTGCTCTAACAAGTTCTCCATTCACTGCTGGTCATTCAGAGAGATCAATGTTCCATCATTTTATTGCTGGAAATGCTATGTACTCCAGATACATGGCCTTCACCACAATGTTAGCATCTCCAACACATGTAGAGGGCCTTCACTGACATGAATACCCATGATAATTGGCTAATGGCAGATGAAGGTGACTGAGTCAATCTGGTACATGGGCATGGGACTGATACATGGGGGTGGCAGGGGTTCCAACTGAAAAGCCTCCTTAACTGCCCTTGAATGTAAGTCCCACAGTTCATCAATGATGTAGTAAATGAGGACTCAATGAGCTTAATGAAGCTGTGCTGCTCAAACTTGGGTTTGTGGTTAGAGACAATTTGAATGGTCTTGACAAGACTGATTGGTTGGGAGGTGGAGCACTTGCATTGGACTGCAGATACTTTAGGCATTACTTCAGGGATTCCAGAAGGACAGTGCCATGGACTCTCTCTAGAACAAACTTTATTCTGAATTCTAAGTCCTCACCTCAATGTTGTTGTGGCCAGACTTGATACCTGCTCAAGTGTAGAGTCCTAGCCAGTGACTCCATAGATTTAGACTGACTAATAAAAATTATGTAAGCTTCAAATGTTCTGGCACATTATGGTCCATCTGTCTATCTATTGTTAGGGTTTGTGGAAAGCCTATTCATAAGACAGAGACCATGTCAAGGCTTGGAAGGCTTTGGAAGCTGCTGTCCAAGAGCTTGGCAAAAATCATAAGTTTCCAAGGATCACAGCAGGACCATTGACTCAAAAGGTACAGTGGCTCAAAAAGTGTCTCAATATTTGTGGCTTTTCATGTAATTGCTTTCTTATGAGTCAGAAGGTGGGAATATGACTAAGCCATAGGAAGTGGTGGGAAAGCTCTGCTTCTTTGCGTTAATTCTGTTCCCTACAGCATGGGAAGTTGACGTCATCAAGTGAAGATATGGTCATTTTGATCTGGTGAGTCATTGAGACACTTTTTTGACTTGATAAAAATTTCACAAAATCAGGTCACCTAGACAAAGTGTTATGACTAAATATCTAAAAAAATGGTGTCATGTCAATAATATGGTCTGACTATAATATCTGACATCTATATAAGTGCATGAAATTCTTCATAATTCTCATGAAGTCTATCTCCTCTACTCAACAGGATAATATCCTTGTTCTCAGCTTCTCTGGTCTATCTACTAGGCAGATTGCTTCCAAAACTGGTTTAAGCAGGGCTACTATTGCTAGGGTCATCAAGAAATCTAATCCAAATAAAGAAAATATCAATATGGGCCGTCCTTCCAAGCTCACCCTCCCATGATAAGAGGCTATTGTTCACTGTATTCTATCTGGAGAAGCTTCAAATGCTATTCAAGCCATCAAATTCATTAATTCCATCATCCCATCTACTGTCTCCACCCAAACAGTCAGAAACACTCTCAAGGCAGCTAACCTGAAAGCTGTAACCAAGAAGAAGAAACCTCTTCTTTCACCAGCTCATAGAAGAAGAGACTAGCCTTTGCTTTGAAGCACCAACACTGGACTGTTGAGGACTGGAAAAGAGTTATTTGGTCAGATGAGACCAAAATCAATAGACTAAAGTCAGATGGTCAGGAATATGTGTGGAAAAAGGCAGGTGATCCACTAGGAGACAGAGAAGTGAAAGACACACTCAAGTTTGGAGGAGGAAACTTGATGGTATGGGGCTACATGGGATGGAATGGAGTGGGGATTCTGTGTGAGGTGGAGGGAAGGATGAATGCAGAGCAGTATGTCTCCATTCTAGAGAAGTGTCTGCTTAGAAGCATGGAGGAGTCAGGTATTGATGAAGAGGACATCGTCTTCCAGCAGGACAGTGATTACAAGTATATCTCAAGACTGGCTATAGAATGATTTGAAGACCATAATATCAATTTTCTATCATGGCCAGCACAGTCTCCAGACCTCAATCCCATTGAACATCTTTGGGTATTACTCAAAAGACTACTTGCTGCCTATCAAGATCCTCCAAAGGGGCTATTTGAACTATGGGAGAGAGTTGTAGTAGAGTGGAGAAAGATTACTAAGGAGGAGTGTCAGAAATTAATAGAAAGTATGCCTAGGAGGGTAGCAGCAGTTATTAAAGCCAAGGGGGGGGTAACACAAAGTACTAGAATCATACAATAGCATTGGTAACATACAAAGTCAAAAACGTGTCTGAATGAGTCACCAGATTAAAATGACCATATCTTCACTTGATAACATCAGCTCCCATGCTGTAGGAAACAGAATTCAAAGCGAAGAAGCAGAGCTTTTACACCCCTCCCTATGGCTTAGTCATACTTCCACATCCTGACTCATAAGAAAGCAATTACATTAAAAGCCACAAACATTGAGACACTTCTTTGAGCCACTGTATCATGATTCAGATGGATGCCAGTCTTGAACTTCTTGGATCCTTGGTGCTCCAAGAAGAAAGCTTTGTGTTCTTTTGGCAGGATGAGAATACACAGTTTTGAAGCACCTTGAAGTTTCTTCTGGAACAACTGAAATAGATCAATATTGAACAACACTGTCAGAGTAAAACAAGAACAAAAGTGTGTGGATAAAAGAATACCTAGCTATAGAGTGGGAATTTATTTATTAATATAGCCAAGACAGTGTCCAGAAAACCAACACTCCAATGGAATGAAGAACAAATAAAAAGGGAACTAAGATAGATTGAAAATATCAAGTGAACAGTTTTGGAAATAATTCAGTCTAATACTAATTGTATTATGCTGGAAGTTATAGCAGGTATCCTACCTTTGTGGGAGACTCTTCCACAGGACATTTGCACTTTCCAAGGACCTGTCCTTGCATAGATGTGTCAGTGAATCCTCAAATTCTCACCCATGCACATCAAGATCAGCATAGTGGGTATTCAGCTTAGAAAGGTAATTTTCTATCCCCCACCTTGTAAGATATATTAATACAATAATAAGACCGAAAACAACGCTAAGTGAAGTCTCACCATCTTAACCTTCCAGAACTCATGTACCATTAAGTTAATAATGTACCGTTAACACACAAGCAAACCATAATCACCCTCCTCCTCATCAAAACCATCCAATCACACTATCACCATGTATTCTCACCCCAAGGAAAAGACATATGAGAACAAAATGCCAACTGCCAACACAAGGCCTTCACTCATCTTCCCTCCCACATTATTCCTGCAACATTATGTTTTTTTTTAATTTCAATTTCTGTCCTTTGCAGAGTAGTACTCTATGTAGGACAATACAGTCTAGTCTATGGGACCCCCAGTGTTCCAGTCACATCTCAAACACAAGGTGTAAAGATGTAGCAATGGGTGAGGTGGTACAGGAGTAACACAGGAGTATTGATACAGGGGGTGAGGATATCAGGAGGCTTTGATTTTGTGTGAATTAGTTGATTGTTTTATCTACAAATTTACAGAACCATTATTAGTCTGGAGGTTTATGAGGCAAGAGTACTTCACCAAAGTCTTGCTCAGGTGATTCATGGAGTTGATGAAGCAGATGAGGTGAGGTGTTGCAGAGGGGTCTGAGAGGAGAAATGATAGTTATGTGGCATTACAACCTACTGCTAGGTGCGGTGCGTGATGCTCTCTATGGTAATGTGGGCAATTGAGGAGATAGTACGATACTGAACCTAAGCAAAGTGGAATTTCAATCTTTAGCATGTTTTAATGACATCTATGCTGAATTCAACCTCAGAACACAAAAATAATATCAACCACACAATTCACCATTTCTGCAATGCACTCACTACTCTATGCCAAGGGACACATGAATCATCTATTATCCATCCTTGACCTCTGCTAGGCTCTCTACCAGTGCCACTCTCATAAATGGACCATGCCAATCTACTACATTGTGACCCCCATGATGTTGCATCAGATCACTAACCTTCTCCCATTTAGCTCAGTCTCTGGTGAATATTGGGGCAATCTGACCAGATTCTGCATCACTATTGGACTGACCTATCATTACACATAAATATGTCTATTGACTTTGTAGAAAGAGTTACTTATTTAGGACACAGATGAAGATAGTATTGTTCAGATACCAAGGAATGCCCTGGACACCCTCATGTAAATGCTGGAGATAGAGTATCTCTTAAGAATCATTATAGATGATTATAAATTCCTAGTCTCCAGAGTGTATTCTAGGTATACTTTTAGATGCACACCACCTCCACCATAGAAATTAGCCACTTTGGTACCACATTAGTAGGGTCCAAGTTCAGTTATGATAAAATTAGTGCTATGGAGCTACAGTGAAGCAATGACTTCTGCTGAGCAAACTTGAAAGTCAAATGCTGGTGTACTTGTGATTATTGATTAGTATAGATTATTGAAGAGATTTCAGTTGTGTTTAAGTGTGACTGGAGAATAATCAAATATACCTATTCTTTCAATCACCACTGAGGTCACATTTTTTTTGTAATGCAGCCTCATAGTCCAAGTGCCAGGGATGGGAGCTCTTGAAGTTCTGGATACAACAATAGCACATCACTCATTCTTGAACCAGAATTTGAAAACTTACTGGATTCTCACAAATGGTGTTACCAAGCAAATAGTCAAGGCATGCCAGCTGACTCCATGGGAAATTACATCTATGACCAGAATTATCCTAAGCAAGTCAGTCTTCATATGCAGGATGACTCTGTGAGTAGGCCTTGGTTGCTGGCACCCAAAACACCCTCGGGCTGTATCAAAGTTGTACAACCTGGCTTGAAAGATGAAGTACACAATCATTTGGATATTATTGATTACTAATAAATGAACTTACACCTGATTTCAAGCACTAATAACCTAATGTGAAATGCATGTTGTCAGATGACTCACATGGAGGCCTCAAGTTTGTTAGAGTAAGTCTCTCACATACCTGTTGTGCCATGTGGCTAACATGAAATACATTGTTAGCCAAATGGTAGAAAGCCTGACAGAAAGTCTTAAGGTGGGAAAAGAAGGTCTGAATGTTCTTTGAGAACAAATTTTTATCTTAGCATGGGTCCTTGAAATTGTGGCACATGACCAGTAGTTAACTGTAAATAACATAATGTTCATGCATGTGTGGTCCATGGGTCAAGATTCAATTGAAATCTGATACCATATGTTGTACACATGCTACTAGGAACATATTGTAAATATCAGGACATGTGAAACAGACTGAGCAGAAGTTGTGAAGTTGTACCATTAGATGAGTGATCCATGAACATGCTGCATGAGTAAGAATGAAAAAGTCCATAAAACCCGTTACCCAGCTTCAGCAATTTCGTTCTGTGGGAAGCTAGTTTTGACTCTAGATTGCTTAGCTTCACCTCTAGATTTCTAATTCTCTCCTCTAGATTGGACTCAACCCTGCCAACCTGCTAAGCTTGGAATCTAAGTGAGTAAACAATTCTATGATCTGAGGACCTTTGCCAATATTAGTCAACAAATGACTTTAATGGCAAATAGTGCAAGAACCCACTTGAAGTCATCTGGATAGAGCCGTTCCAGTCCATTTGTGATGAAGATATTACAATTCTAGGTTGACTTGGGGGTGGACCAAATGTCCCTGCGCTTCCTGCACTCCCTGTAGATTCAAAGGAGTCGTGGTAACCAAAATCTGAGGTTATTATAAATTGCATCAGGATAGAAAGTAGTGAGAGGAAAATGAACACTAGCCTGAATTACTAATGGTTTATGAGAGTGCATTCATGGCTGTAGCCATGGAGTGATGATTAGCACTCTCGTACCCTATGTATCTACTCATTTTCACACTATGTCATGTAAGTGATAAGTATAAATAATTGTATAAATATTTTAATCTCATATACAGTGTATGCTTGATTATATGTCTGTTTATGTTAAACACAGCCAGTCTAACATTTTTGAAGTAGCAAAGAAGTGGCTTCTGATCTGTAGTGTCTCACCAAGTGATGACTTACTCAGGTTATTCACTTTTACTAGACAACATAATGCTGTCATATCCTTTGTGTAGTAACACAGATAACTTATGATAGTATGTTCAAAATTCCAGTATAGGAATCTGAACCTCTTTCATTAGTTGCTGATGTACCTACTTATAAAGTACAATTGCAGTTCCATGGACTGCCCTTCAGATTCTTTCAACCAGGAAATTCCACTGTAACTCAGAGAAGGAGACACCCTCAAGCTTTAGAAGATGGCTCACATGGCCTAAAGTCTTTCTCAATATCTGTAGGTAAGATGAGATTAAGGGCAACTTACAGAAATATAAACATATTCCATTTGATAATAGCAATTCTTCCAAGGAGTGATTAAGATACATAAGTGGCTGTTGCACTCTGTCCATCACTGCATGGCACTCATTCTGGGGTATTGGATGTCCGATGGGAGTAAAAATGAATGTAGCTAGTAATTATCATATTAGTTATACAATGAAGAATTATATTACATGAATGAATGGTGACTTGTCATATAACACTCTCTTGGCTGTCATTTGATGACTTGGGGAACCTGGGCATTGGACTATACATGAATCGCAAAAAAGAAAACTGATTTCCCATGAAGGGAGTTTTACAAGGTTACTATCAGTCCAATCAAGATGTCTCCATTAATTCATTAATATTCCAGTGGTTACAGTAAGTGTCTATATCAGATACCAAAGACATAGTTATATAAATCAACTGGTTGCACCTTTAGAACCTGTGCATAGAGAACATTTATGATAAGTGGCACTATATGATGGGGCTGTTGGGTGAATAGGTGTTGTAGGTGGGTTCTGAAGGTGATAGCAGTGGTGACTGGTGCTGGCAGAGGAGCTGAATGAGAAGTTCTTTCCATAGCAAGCCTGAGTCTTTTGAGACACCAATGACACTATTGAGGTTATGGTCAGAAATGTTGTGGATCCATTGGTGTCATGCGTGGTATAGGACTTGTATCATGACATAGATAGACAAGAAGTGATCACAAAGAGTATACCAAGGTATACCTCATTATATTATAGCCTTGGTTTCATTTTCACAGATTTACTTGTACTGATATTTCTAGTATGATAGTTTTCATTAATTTCTTTTTCATATCATTTCATTTCTATGGCTTAAGCCATCAAGATATCTTAATAAGCATGTCATGTGACTGGCAATATTCTGATTTGTAAGGATCCTTCATAATTTGTCTTGCAGTTTCCATTTCTTTCTATTTCTTTCAGGCTTATTCATCTACAGAATCCCTCAGCAAGCCACCAGATGTGTTTGTAAGTATATCATGTGACTGGCAATATTCTGCTTTGTGAGAATTCATCATACTTTGTATTTTTATTTATTAGTAAGTCACTGACTTACTAATGTGATGAGTCATGCTTAGTAAGATGGCCTCCCAAAAGGTATAAAAGGAGCCCATTTTGCATTGAGTAATAACAACTTCCCACTTTCACTCTCCTCTCAAACTGTAACAGTCAATAAGATTTTAAATGTAGGCTAAGAGTTGTCTTGAAGTGAGATTATATTATATCAGGATCTAGTTATATACTACCTTACAGGACCTGTGAGCCTTTTGATAGCAAAATTTTGTTCAAGCTTGTCTGAACACAGGACTGTAAATATACAAAGTAAAGTGTTAATTTAATTAAACCCATACTACCCTCATCATGCTTATTGGATCATTCTCTATGAAGACTATAGGACGTGCTAGATCTATAGACATAATCAACTACCCTGGCAACCAGGTGGTAGCTGAGACTGGTTATTATTTGCACAGGACACTAAGTTGGCTCAGTGTTCTGTGAGGATGGAGCAGGAGGACCCTTCATTCATTCTCCACCATTCCATATCCTGGATAAAGGAGATACATATCACTTGGGCACCCCTATCTTATGCCCTTGGGTCCATTATCTAGTTGATCCATTCTACATAATTGTTCTTGCTTGGAGAAGGAACTATTATATGAACCTTGCGCCAAATCTGAGATTTGAGTATAGAAGACGGATCAATCCTAGGTGTCCCCATGTGCAGCTTCCAGCTTTCCATTTTAAAAGATTAAGCCTTATCACCCAAATCCAAGTTGCAGCACAAGCTCTTATGCAAAGTATATACTCTCCTAGGTTAATGATGCCATATCTAAACATGCCTGAAAATTCTTTTTCTAGTTGCATGAGGAGTCACCCATGTAACAGTCTATTTATATATATCAATTACTTGTTGTGTACTACCTTTCAGGGGTTGAGAATACAACAGCTGTTCTGGTGTTAAACTAAGCTTTACATATATAAGACAGACTCTCTTTTTAGGAGGAAAGACACAAGACCATGACAAAGTTAAAACAGACTTTTATAGGTTGCAACAGGAGCTACAAGATTGAAATTTTGATTCATTCTCTTCTCATGTAACCCTCCCTGCTCTATCCTCTCTTTAAATCTCTTCCTTCTTTTCTTCTCTTCTAATAATTTTC
Source organism: Suillus subalutaceus (assembly GCF_016647625.1). Lineage (NCBI taxonomy): Eukaryota > Fungi > Basidiomycota > Agaricomycetes > Boletales > Suillaceae > Suillus > Suillus subalutaceus. Next base: position 172,415 of record NW_024540296.1, read on the forward strand.
ACATTTTTGCCTGTGTCTGTGTCTTTCTCCCTCTGACTCTTTCTGAGACCTGTCTCCTTTTCTTTAGATCTTCCCTCCTTCAATTCACATTTTTTGCCTCTCTGGTAAGTGTCACTTTCTCTTCTCTGACCTTTCTCTGCTTCCTATATCTTCTATCCTATCCTTCTCCCTCTGATTTTTGCCTTTTTGCCTCTTTGATAGGTCATTCTTTTCATCCATCCATCCTCACTAACTCTTCTCTTCCTTTCTCCCTTCAATTATTGCATTTTTGCCTATTCTTTCACCTTTTTCTAATCCCTCTTTCTTCACCCTGGACTCTCATTATCTCCTCCTGCTTTAATTTTCGCATTTTTGCCTAATTGGTTAGTCTCTTGCTCTCTTTTCTTTTCTCTCTCTAACTGTCTGCTTTCTCTTTGCTTCTCTCCTCCCTTCCATGTTCACATTTTTGCCTATTCTTGGCGAGTCTTCCTTTCTGTCTTCTTAATCCTTCTTTGACCCTCTCTTCTTTGTAGGTCTCATCATCTCCCCTAATTTTCGCATTTTTGTCACCCTCTCTTATCTGTAGTTGGTAGTGTACATTTGTATATGAGATATCTGAAATACAACTTGTGTTTTTCGCATTTTTTGGTGTTTTGAGAACCACAATGGCAACAAATTATATAACCTTGTGTACATTTGTGCAAACTTGTATAAATCTGTATAGAGTGTACAAACAACCAGATGTATACAAAATAGTGTACCTGTACAGTCTGTACAGTGCTGTACGTAATCTGTATAGACTTATATAATGGGAGACCTCCCTGTAGAGCTGTAGGGCTGTATAGCTATGTACATATTTGTATAGTATTGTACATAAGTAGAGTGATTTACTAATACATTAGCAAAAATGATGCTTGAATAGTGGTATGTGAGCCAAGAATTGAAACTCAGCTTTGGATGAAGACATAGGCAGCTCTATTGTGAATGCTTGCTTATTCCAGAGGCCAACATATGTCCACAATGCATAGCTTCCTCTAGTAGGACACTTTCAACTGCTCAGGTGTTGATTCATGACCATCTTCGATTAACTTGTGCTACTTAGGTCTCTGAGCACCAAAGGGCATCATGGGAACACTCTGTTTATTTTATTTGACTGCTGCAGGTGAGAGCTCTACTATGGCTGGAGGTCTCTGTGTACTCAATGATCATGCAGTAGTTAATATACTTATTATATGCTTTTGATTTTAGTATTATCTTTGACTTAGGTGTCCTCATGGGGTGTTAGCACCTTGCATGTGCACATGTGCACATATTTATGTACTCTATAGCATCCACTTCTCTGTTTTTTTTTTTGGTAAGCATTCTTTCTTTTTAGTTTACTTAAACTCCACTCCCTACAAAGTCCAGTATGGCCAGTTTCCACCCCAAGGCTACTGTTATTTGTGCTCACATTCTATCAAGATTATTATTTGCCTTTGTTCAGTGCACGAGGATATGGATGGTGCTTATAGCTTCTCCTCACTTAGTCACTGCCTTTGCTGTAACCAGATGATGAATGATATAAATATGTGGAGCTTGTACTCACCTGTCTCATGATTACATGATTTCTAAACTCTCTCTCTCAAGCATCTGGTTGTAGACCAGAAGATGCACAGCTTAAATTTGAGTTGCATCCAGTATATTCTTTCTTTTTTCTCTTTATTTAACTAATCTTTTCAACCCTACAGTTCACTCACACTTTTCATGATATCTTGTCTCTCATAACAGCCAATGTGTCCTCTCACTCAGTGGCTCCCACTATCTTGTATGTCATAGTCCCCATAAACAGGTGTGATATTTCATTGCCACTGCCAACTCTGTTTTTTAAAACTCTGCTTGCAGAAAGACTTTCTATTCTTTAAATAAAGGTCACACAGATCATGAATGTCTGCTGATATGAAAGGAATCAAAGGAGTGCAGATGGATGGTGATGCAGCCTTTATTAGAAGTAGATGGTGAATGAAAATCCTGCCCAAAATAAAGGCCCTCTAGCAACAAAGGCTGAAACCTCTGATGATGCTATGATGAGGACTGTAGTCATTTTCTATACTGTATAGAGTAGAATAAAATGGTCTCTATTCTGGCACTAAGTAATTATGCCAACCAGTACATTTGAGCCTGAGAATGTACTGCTAGTAGATGCTGTCAAGAGTGTTTGTGCACTAGAGGACTCATTAATACTTTTTCTAGAAGGTGAAGAATTAAATTGCTGATCCTGATGGGCATTGGAATAGCCAAGAGTGATGAACCCAAAGGGAAGTCTATAAGGATATCTTCATTGTCTGAACTTTGCCTCTTCTAGAAATCCAGATCATATTTACTATATGATTATATCTCAGTCCCATCTCCACCAAGACCTCTGGAACTCTGAACTTCATCTATATCTATCTCTGGACCTATACATAGCCTTATTCCTATGCTTACTGATTCTCTTGGATTTTGTTTCAGTATATAAACCTCTGGAAAAACTTCTGTATCTTTCTTAGTCAGAATATTATATATTACTTTAGCCTTTACTCATTCCCCTTGAACTTGTGCTGAGCCATTGTCATTCTCAGGCATATATATAGTTGGTCTAATTCTGGAACTCATCTGTTCATATCTGTACTCTGTCCTTATTTAGATATTTCTGCTTTTTTGGTCTTCAGCTGTCTCTGTTCTCATCTTGCTATTTGATCCTTGTATGAGACTTATCTCTGAGTTTATTTCCTTATGATCTGTCTTACTTACTAATCTGTTTCCACATGCTTGTCCATAGTTTTACTCCTCTGCTTACTGATCCTCTCAGACTTTCTCCAGTATATAAACCCCTGTACAAACTCCTGCTTCACAAATATCAGAACCATCTGAAGTACTGGGCTATGATATCAACTGGCGTCAAAGGCTTTCACATTGAGATTTGAACAGTCTTGATAGAAACAAGTTGGGAGTCATCTAGTTGTACAATGACTTACAACAGGTCCTGGTCTTCTTCCTATAACTCATCATTGTGATCTGTGTATATAAGGAAGAAGAAAGATTCTGGCATCATGATCCTAGAGATTGTCTGGAACAATGGCTGGATCTGGGAGCTTTTGGTGCAGATTGAGCTATCAGATACCAGAGTTGTATTTCTAGGTGAGTGGAAGAAAGGTGAGGTAAGTGAGTCACAATTATGAGATAATATAAGATATAATGTTTTTGTATCAGAACATGTCAGGTGATAGCAAAGTGACAGTATATTAGTGCATGGCAGCTGCCCTTTTCCTGCAATTATATTCTCAACTTGTTTATGATGTTGACAACAAGAAGAATGATCCTCCACCATTCTTGCAGTCATCTTCTACTTCAAGGATAAAGTGACCTCTGAATTCTTTGTCAATGTTGCAGGACAGTCAGAATAAAGCCAAGCAACACATTTGAGGAATATCAGGCAATCTGTTAAGACCGTGCTCAAAGGGTAACAGATCTGAAGGGCTTTGGCCTCGGCTCATATGCTGTGCCCCTTTCCGAAGTATTACCTCTTATTTCAGGAGGCTGAGGATATTGTGTCTAGAGGGACAGACAAGTATTGTAGTCTGTTCTGGATGACTTCCAGATACATATTGGACGAGTAGCATAATGGCTAATCCGGACAGAGTCCAAACTAGAAACTATCAGAGGTAGACTGTCCTAAGACAGAGGCAGAGATATAGACTATAGGAATCAATGCTAAGTCTCAGATCAGACAAGAGTCGAAGTAACTCAAGTCCAGACAGAGGACGGAAGACAGATGGAGGAAGACTTGAGTCCGAGACTGTCATATCCCATATTCCGGACCTACGTCCGATGATGTTCCCACGCCTTCCAGATGCACATCCGGATACACATCCAGACCTCCATACCCTTATTCATAACTCCATACCCTCATCCATGCCTTCAGTCCTCCAGTTTACTATTGGTTCGGATCTGTACACCTTCGTACATCCATATATCCATACCTCCAGACCTCCGCAGCTAAGCCTGCTTCATCCACCCTTGATCCACCCAGATCCGAGCGTATTCCACCTGGGACTTTACCTTCCCTAGACTACCGGACTATATTCATGATCCATATCCTACTGCCATCTTTACCTAGATCTCTGGATCCACTCATCCAATATCCAGATGCCTCATCCAATATCTCCAGACCTCTAGATCCGACCTATACTCATATTTGAAGCTGAAACCTTAAATCAGTGTCTATCTCCTTATGGTAATCCCCTTGACTCTGGACATTGGTTATCTGATCATGCTCATTGATCCTTGTACTCTGTTCATCTCCAAGTTCATTTACTTATGTTCCGTTCATAGTTACTAATATGTTTCCACATGCTCGTACATAGCATTTGTGTTCAGCTTACTGATTCCTCTCGGATCCCATCCAGTATGTAAACCTCTGTACAACTCCTGTAAAGTTTCTTTAGTTTGAATATCATTTTAGACTTCACTCATTCTGTTCGTGGACTTGTCCTTAGTCTATCTTCTAGGCCTAGGGAAGGATTCCCTAGGCCAACTTTCCGGTCCTCTGGATTTATCCTTCTGTCTTAGGAATCAATTCCCTAAGCCGGAGTTTTGCCTTTCCGGCACTTCCTGTCTTTCCGAGACTTCTGTCTACTTCCTATCAACTCCATCTCTACTTAAGTGTAGTCTACCTCTGTTTGTTTCCACTCCAGACCTTGTCTGTAGTAGCCTTTCCCCTCCTGTCCGAATCCTGTCCACTCCTTTGGTCCTCCTAACCTTTGGATGTGGTAACCTTTGGATGTCATAACCATCGGACAACATACCCTTCAGATGTCTTAACCTTCAGACCTCCAGATGTCCTGTCCTTTGGACCACTCCTCCTATCCTATCCTGCTTTGGACTCTATCCCTTGCAGCCTATCCTCTATGTGTCACCATCTAGGGAACTTACCTTGGGAAGTTTCATCTTTGGACCTAATGCAGTGGATGAAACACCTCCAGAGTTTCCTGTACTCCTCTGGATGTTTCCTGCGCTCATCTGGAAGTCCTGTAGTTAGAGAATTACTGAAAGGAGATAGATACTGTAGGCACGTCTGTCATCTCCTTCAACTTTCTGATGTAACTAGCAATGTATGAACAATAGGCTTGTGCCCTTCTTGCAGTCATTGTTTGTACATATGTATCATATATCATATATCCAGGTACAGATCTGAGAATCCGGATGTCAGATCTGATCCAGATCCATTGGACATATCCATCATCTGGTCCACAGATCCAATCCGATTCTTATTTTATTTCCTGTTCATATAACTCTAACTATTGTTCATCTCCTTTCAGTATTCCTGTACACTGTCATATACCATATTCCCGGGTACAGATCCGAAGATCCGGATCTCAGATCCGATCCAGATCCGATGGACATATCCGTCGTCCGGTCCACAGATCTGATCTAATCCTTGTTTCATGTCCTGTTCATATAACTCTAACTATCGTTCATCTCCTTTCGGCATTCCTGTACACCGGTATACTGGTTATCCTTTACTTCAGTTATGCTTACTGATCCACTACACTTACTGATCCGCTTTAGCTTAGACTTCATTCCCGGTTATGATACATTATCCATCCGACTTACCAGTACGCTGTACACATACTTTGCTTATACTTCGTACATAGCCTCGCACCATTGCTTATTGATCATGCTGTTAGTTATCTGTAGTATATAAACCCTTGTACATGCGCTGTAGTAGATCAGTTCGAATATCATCTTAGATTGCACTCATTCCGTCTGGACTCTAAGTCCCTCCATTATCCGTCCAGACTTGAGTACAATACTCTTGTCTACTCCAAGATTTAGGATTGATTCCTATAGCCTATATATCCGTCTCTGTCTTCAGACAGTCCTCGCCCGTTAGTTTCTAGTTCCGATCCGATCCGGATTAGCTGTTACTATATACATTCGATACCTGGAAGCCATAACGGATCCGTTACGAGACTTATCCGTCTCAATATACGCGATACTCTAGTACTCTGAAATAAGGGGCAAAACTCGGGAAAGGGGCACAGTGCACGAGCTGAGGCCGAAGCCCTTCAGATCCGATACTACTTGAGTACGGTCTTAACATACACCAGTAATCCGGTTATCCTTACTTCCGCTATGCTTACTGATCCGTTTAACTTGTGTTCATTTCTGATTCATGATTCGTGGTCCATCTGACTTAGCAATACACTTTGATTATACTTTGCTTATACTTTGTACATAGCCTCGCACCTTTGCTTATTGATCATTCCGTTAGTTATCCATAGTATAAAACCCTTGTCATGTGCTGTAGTACTTGAGTTCGAATATCATCTTAGATTGCACTCATTCCATCTGGACTCTAAGTCCTTCTGTTCATCCTCTGTTATCTGTCCGGACTTGAGTCTTCTACTCTTGTCTAATCCGAGACTGCCATTACTCTATACATCCGATATCCGGAAGCCTTAATGGATCTGTTACAATACTTATCCTACAATCATAGAAGAGGTGGGCATGGCTATGAGAATAGCATGTGAATCCTAACCTCTGTCCTGGATGGCTACAGTAAACCTTTCTTGCTGCTGATGAAAAATGTAAAAAGGCTAGCACTGGATGACCATCCTGGCTTCTTTCATTCTGTTCTCATGGATGGCATAAAGTATTCAGTAAGATCTTTCTTTTCTCAAAAAAGTGTGTCTTATTCATGTCAGGTTGGGGATGCTATTGTGGTTTTACCCAGAGAGGATGAAGATACCGTTCGCGCATCATCCTATAAGTGCCAGCCTTCCCAGTGGACAAACAAATGAGCAAACAATCATTGGTCAGTCATGACCTCGTGTGCCCTGTTGGTTTCTGATTGCCTTGCATTCCAAGGTTTTGCTTGATTTGGTACTTCTTTGAGGACAATGAAGGCATCAAAAAGTTTCATGCGCAATGGTTCATGCATAGCTCGAAGACACTGCTCCAAGAAGTGGGCCATTCACATGCGCTTTATTTGATGCTCTCTGACTGCAGTGATGTTGAAGTTGAAGCTATCTCGCAAAAGTGTAATGTCCACGAACTCGCAAAGGACAGTTTCCAGCCAGATGAGTCAACTCTTGAGGAGGACAACAATTTTCACTTTGGGTATGCAGGCTCTTACAGCAGTGCTTCATGTTACTATGCTAAGTATAACCACCCAGACTTACGTTCAACAGTTTCAACTCCAGTTTCATTCAGCTCTCAGACTTAGAAACTCAAACTCTCCTGAGTTTCTGCAATGCCCATAAGTAGTGCCTTGCTTGTGATCACAAGGAACGCATATTGAATTTAGCAGATTTACGAGCCAATCAAGATAGCTTCTCTCATGGGGGAGTAAACTACCACGTCAGTGACTTCGCATATATCTCCATGGGGGATAACAATGTCTATCAAATTGGGTCAGATCAAGGTCAGTGGTAGTGCTGAACTTGATTGCTTCATATCTTGCATTCTTGTGCAAATTGACTTTGCTTTGTGATCAAATTGGACTGCAGTGAGATGAGGTTTCTGCCTTTCAGTGTAAGTCCTTTTGTTGACATAGGGCTTTTGAGATCACTTGTATACTTTACAATTATATGTTTTCCTTATTACCTGATCTATTGATTGGTTGATGATATCGTAGATAATAAGATATTACAAATTGATTGCTGCACTTGTGTGCCTACTCCCCTTCAGCTCCTGACTCAAGGTTATTTTGCCTGTACTCCCATCACCTCTTCCCTTACTGTTGACTTTCAGCTTCTAGAACTTGTCAAGACTTTGTTTGTGCATCACTTCCAATACAACTGCTTGGTATGAAGTCTTTTTTGGTTGGCTGCAGGTATCAACTTACCACTAAGGTCAGTTAAGTGTTTGTATTGAGTTGTAGCAGTCTTAATTAATATCATTGTAGGATAGTTGTTGTTGTCAATTTAGTAAGGCCTATTATTAATACTCTGTACTTTTTTTTCATGAGTACTGAAGATCACTTGTTGAATCTCATTAGAAATTACCACCCACTTCCAATGCCATCCAATAAGAAAATAGCACATCTAAGTGACTATCTAAGGTCTTGTTGTCTGATTTATTTTGGCTTGAATAGTTAGCAAAAAAAATGGAACCCTTTATCTTAAGTAAGTTGCTTTAATATCAGTAACTAAAATAATTCTAAAGCATATGATGGACCTGATATACATACTTATATTGATACATGCTTCACTCAAAAACACTCATTGGATCAATGTCACAGAGGTCCAGACCCCTCAAATCCAATCCAATCAGTTTTTCTTTCATATGACGAGGTGACATCAATGAACACCCATGTACAAAGTTGTTGCAGCAGATCCACATATCAGAGTTGCAAGAGAAAGTGAACTGAAAGCGTGTATGATTCCAAGAATGGGAAGTGAGCAAGGAGAATGTTACACAGCATGATTCCACCAGCGCAACTGAGGTGGAGGGCTCGTTGACGCACAAGTTTTGCAAGAGCATTGTATGACTTTCTATGAGAGCGTCTGAAATACAAGCTGCCAAAATGCCTAATGTGGTGGTATACAATCAATGCCTGCACTTATGCCTTCAGCACACCATTGATGTCGCAGAGAGGACAAATCCCGTCCCCCTCCAATCTCTGGGAGATAAGAGGCCCCTACCCCTGATGCCCAAGCTGGGTGAAATTGATGTTATCTATGCCAGTGCGTCATGGATTTTGATCAGAAGCTTTGTTTATCAATTTGATTAGGTCTGCCAAGCCCCGTTTCGAACAAGAGTCGTGCGAATCCGACTGATCATACAATCTCATTCTCCCATTGCACTAACAAGACATATGGTGAGCGTCCTTATGAATATACCTGAAAATATGTCAGTCAGCTGTTATTATTTAAGAGAAACACTAACATCATTAGCAAAGCGGTCCTCATCAAAGGACGACCTGGTCATCCCATTGCTCTTGACACAATCTGCTAAAAGATCAAGTTGAGCGTCAGCCTGCCAGAGAGAAGCCTTGTTGTGGGCACAGATTGTAGTGAGATATTGGGTGCCTGTGACACCAACAGACGGTGGATGCTTTTCAAGGAGTGCATTCAACAACACTCATGATTCTTGCTCTGCATGAGCGAACTCCACTTGCGCTTCGCGATACAAGAGATCGCATAATGTGTTTCATCTGGCGCTTTCTTCCAGTTCCCAGTATGATGTAAAGAGGCGCATGCATTGACGTTCACTGACTGCTTCCTTTAAATGGACAACCAAGCGGAAAACTCTCAGGCCAAGCCTATCCAAATGCGTCAAAAACACATCATCTGGCTATATTTGTGATCCATATGATGAGAATTATGCAAGGTTTGAAACAAGAGGGTCCTACCTTGCCATTTCTCGTATCTTCTGATAAATCGTCACAATTGGAACTGCCCAACATGTGATCAAAAAGTGACACTCTTGAAAAGAGGATGGGTGGCGATACAGATGAAAAGAATGATCGCGAATTTCGCTGTGATTCTGCTGAGGCCGACTTGAAGTCCGTGATCCAGTTAAAGCAGGGGTGCTGGTGATACCCCTGTACAACTCCTGTACTTTTCTCAGTTTGAATATCATCTTAGACTTGCTCCTTTCTTGTCCAATCTTCTTCTGGGCTTTGGTCCATCTGAGTTCTGTCCTTTCCATCAGCCCTAGGGATGGATTCCCTAGGCTGGAAATCCAGACCTTCAGACTTGTCTCCTATGTCTCTGTTCTGAGTCTAGAGATTGATTCCCGAGACCCGAGTTTTGCCTTTCTGGCACTTACTCTCTTTCTGGACTTTGGTCCAATCCCTGTCTCTCTGACTCTACCTAGTGTAGTCCATCTCTATTTGTTTCTACATTGGACCACGTCCAATGTAGCCTCTATTTCTACTCTGTACCTCTGGAACTATATCCTATTCAGACTTCCAGACCTTCAGTCCTCCTGACCTCCTGACCTTCAGACCTTTAGACTTCTGAACCTATTCTCCTGATGTAGTTCCACTCTTCCTACCCTATACTGCTTTGTACTTTGTCTCTTGCAGTCTCCCTTCTATTCTGTTTCCTCTAGAGGCATTGCCTAGGGATCTCTCTACTTCCTGTGCAGTGGAAACTCCTCTAGACTTTCCTGTACTCCTCCGGAACTCTCCTGCATTCCTCCAGACATTTCCCACACTCCTCTGGAAGTCCTTCAGACTTCATTCAAAATGAAGGGCACATACTTGGGTAAGGGGCATAGCACATGAGCTGAGGCCAAGCCCCTAGGATATCAGTCCTCTCTCCACTTGAGCAAACTGGTTCTTAACAGTTGTCCAGAATGTAAAAAAAAAAACATTCAAATTTAAGCTAACATAAATATGGATACATAACTTCAAATTTCACCAGTGTTTTGTGTGAAATTCAAAATATTAAGCTTGGCAATCATTTTTGCACTGATCATACATCACCAGCAATAAAAATATATATTCAGAATTTAAGTGCCCACTTGAATTTAAAGTTTTATTATGACATTTAGTTTGGGACAATTACTTGAAGTTTGGTCCATGACTGCTGTGTTAAGTTGTGTCATTCAAGTTTTGTCTTCAGATTGAATATATTGCCTGATCATTGCTTGCCCTTTGCCCACTCACCAACCTGCAAAAATGCAAGAGATTAAATAATATATTTATATAGACTGAAATCTACAAGTCAAGTCAGGAGGAAACATTAATAATGGTATACAGTAGGTAGTTTTAGTCACAAGATAAGGATACAATCACTGCATGATGGTCAGAAACCCTCCATTGCAAAACCCTCCATTGTGCAAAGTGACTAACAACTCATGAAACCTTGGCATTTTAAAGCAATTTTTGAGGTCTGTTGAGTACAATTTTGCCGGAAATCAGGATAAATTGAGAAGGGATCAATAGTATAGTGGTGATGATCTAGTGGGAGATGTCGCTGTACAGCAAATAATAACTCTCCTGTCAGCATAGCATAGATATATTTAATACTAGTGGAAACAGGAGTTAACAACTGATGTGGTGTTCAAGCTCGGGCTAGCCTTGCAGAAGCCCTTTTTCACATAGAGGTCAAACTATCCTGGCACTACCTTCCATACATCTTTCACCACTTCTCTACCCTTGCAAATCCGCATTTCCCGCGCCATTATCAGTTAACCCGACTGCAGTCTGATGCATTTCCCACCCCTGCATGCTTAGGATGGTCAGAATCACTCCCTATCACATTTCCCTTGCATCTACCTCATATCCATTCATGTCCAATGTTTTGCACAGCCGCATCAGCCATTCCTGCATACCTGAGCCTATTCCCACATGTCTGGACCATTCCCACACATTCTGATCACCTTTGGCCAAGTTCCTGTGCCTTCAGACCAGTCAGAACCCATTTTAGGAAAGCCCCGTGTCAATTCCATGTTCATCCAAACTCCACAGGTACGAGTTTTTACTTGCCTCGTGTTGTAACAAGTGTTTCAGTCTTATTACATGTTCTTACATATTTCTACTATTCCTATCCTTTCTGAGTCCAAGAGGATTTAGTTAGTATAAAGAGCCTGTAGTGACTACTTTAAACATTACTTCCCTTCAGTGGTATTTCCTTCCCTTAGGTTTTACTTTCGAAGTAGTCACCCATTAGGTTCCACTCTTAGAGCCCGTTCAGCAACTGACATTTGCCCATGTTTGATACAAATGAACAAAATGTGACGATGAATGGCATCGAAGCCGATGTGACGGAGTTTAATAATCTCTCCTTCTGACTATGACCAGTCTTTCTACTCCTAAGCATCAAATCAGTCAACAGCAGCGACAACACATCTTTGCGACTGTATCTGCCATCATAATCTGTGCCCAGGTTAAACTTTTCTGTATTACTTCACCAATGGCCTCAGAGAGGCCACCCAACACTCAATGGAATGATAACGAGATCTTCGCTTTCCTGGATCATCTGATCTCTGAAAAAGCAAAGGTCACAGGAGGAGGATTCAAGAACAATGTCTTCAACCAGGCTGCAAGAGTGATCACACAGTTTACAACACATGGCCCAACCAAGACAGGGGGACATTGCAAGGGTAAATGGCAATATGTATGTGTCATACTCAGATCAGCACTCGCCATCACTAATCGCGATCCTATTATATAGCTCAAAAATATCCACAGCACCATTAACAGATATTGCAACAGATCTGGATGCCACTGGGATAACGAGTCCAGCGCGAACATTGTGGGGGGAGTGGCAGAAACTCAGTGGAATCAGTTCCTTGAGTCCAACAGCAACAAGGTGTGTACACGTATCACTTTGGTTTCTGGCTACTTACCTGTTTTTAGGCAATGAAATTATTCAGGAACTCCAGATGGAAATTCTTCCCCAAGATGGAGGAGATCCTGCCAAATGGGAGTGGTGCTGTGGGTGCTGCTGCCTATAACCTGGCTTCATTAGCCACACAGTCACCAGCAGTTGTCACATCTGCCAGTGCATCTGCCAGCACATCTGCCAGCACCATGGCCAGTTGATCAGCACCTAGCGCTGCTAGTACTGAGGTGGGCAGCAATGCTATGGGTCTTGCTATTTGTGTGCCCCCTCCTCCTCACAACATATCCTGTTAGCCCGGCGCATGCAGATGGCTTTGGATGGGATAGGGTCATGTCTGCCCTCCCATCCACTAACATTGGAATTGTCAGCGGCAGTTCCATGAACATGCCTCCTCCCCCATCTTCAGTATCAGCCTCCAGCACCAGAAAATGTTTGCATTCCGACATGCTCTTCTCTGGTAACATCACCCAATCTTCCATGTCTCATGTAGATTCTGCCAGCTCTGAGAAGAAGCCGAAGCTTTCGGCACATGGCGGCAGCACCATGTCGCGTGTTGCTAGTCAATGCAATTCCAAGGCTGCCATGGAGGTGGCTGGCAATACCGCGGCATTTATGAACCTTCAAAGTGCCATAAACCACCTGACAGACAGTCTGTCAAAGTCGATGACCAACACGGATGAAAGTTGGGTGGCAGATGAGAGATCGCAGGCTTTGGCCATAATGCAAGACAATGAAGAAATCACACCAGAGGACAAGGTCATACTCATGATTGTCTTTGGAAGGAGCCCATCGACATGCGCCACTTATGTGTCCAGTAGGCCTGAGAATCGCCTGCCTTACTTACGATCTGTTATCCATCAGGCTCTCAGGGGGGACTTTGGCGCGCTGTAATTTCCGTGCCGGTTGCACTTTTCCTTCGTTTTCATCAGCATTGTTATATGCAGTGCATCATCTTCGTTTTTGTTGTAGCACAATGTACACTAGAGTACATTGTGAAATTAAAGATCATTGTCAGCATCATCCTCACTCCCATAGTACTCATCTACGTCTTCCTCCTCCTACCGGTTCTTCGTCTATGTCCAACTGATGAAAAACATCTTCTAAATTGTGCTCTGTAAAATCCTCTGATAGTCTCCCCACATCTCCGTGGCCATGTGATCATGAAACACATTTGCATCTGCATCATTGGCGATTGAATTATGACTGGATTGATCATCATCACGTGTGTCATCTGGTTGTACTTGAATGGTGGGGTTGTCATTGAAGATGGCTCTCTGAGGCAGAGGCCCTTCATTTGGGTCATGGGCGCGTATATAGTTATGAAGAGCGCAGAGCACTGTAGGAATGCAAGCTTGAATAGTGATTTTGTATTCTGGGGATACTAAGAGTATGCGAAAGCGCCGCTTCACCACACCGAAAATATGTTCAATAATGTTACAAGCAGACACATGACAAAGATTAAATAGTTCTTCCTTGTTGAGAGGCCTAAAACATTCATTGGATGAGCTGGACTGCAAAAGAGAGCTGTAAGTCTTACCTGACAGAAGCACGACCCCATTCAGCAAGGTGGTAACAGACACCATGATAAGGGACCAACAGTTGTTGGCATGAGGGAAAGCCTAGGTCTGCGAGGAGATACTTTCCTGGTGGAATTTTTAAACTGTCATTGTGAGCTTGATCCCAGAGCTGCGCATCCATCGCAGATTCCTCCCATCCAGTTAGTACAAACGTACAATTGAGGTTGAAGTCGCAAACAAAGAGACAATTTTGAGAGACAAATCCTTTTTGGTTGTAGTACAGGTGACGTGTGGCTGAGGGAGGGAATGCATGAATGTGGCTACCATTGATAGCTCTGATAGCATCCTGGAAGTATGGCCATCGTTTCGGACTGTCACGAATTGCACAGGTGACAGGTGCATCAGCAGGAGGAAGGTGAACATGAGTGGTGTAGAAGGGATGGGAGGCGAATATATCTAGCATCTTCCGGAAATATCTATGGGACGGAATAAGCTGAAGTGTGAGACATATACGAAATCACAAACTTAGAAATAGTAGTGTTCGAGCACTGGAATCGTTCTGCGACATGTCTAACAGTCAATCCTGTCACACAGGTGTACAGAAAAATGGCTAGCTGTTCTTCCAGCAAAATGTAGCGTGAATCCGAGGCCACGAAGGTCATCAACTAAGCTCGCAAAGACGTGGACATTGATGCCAAGCTCACAGCGGATGCATTCTGGATGCCCTTCAATCAATTCCATAACCCATTCTTGCCCTGTCAGGGCTGATGTATGGTAGGGCTCAGGGCCACTGACATCTTGAATCTGCAGCAGGAGGAATTGCGCTGAGGCAACAAGCAGTATATTGAGTAGAAGCGCTACATAGCGCTACATAGGGCAGAATATGTTGGCGAACTGCAGCTTGTCATGTTAAATCAGCCTGGTGGGGGCGAGTCTGATCTGCAGGTTGAACTGGTGGGGTCACGAGAGGTCTCTGTAGAAAAAAAGGGTTAGAAGGGTTAGCAAATGGCGGGTGTGTGAGTCTTGGATCCATAGCTATATAGCTCCTTATCATATGACAGAGATACATGCACTTATTGTAGGCTGACCATTAAAACTCCATCACATCAGCTTCAATGCTGTTCTCATCACATTTTGTTCATTTGTATCAAACATGGGCAAATGTTGGTTGCTGAACGGGCTCTTAGCCCCTATTGGTTACCTGATACTCAGACATCTTGCCTAGTCTTTCCTTGACCTTGCAATTCAATCCCTTGAAACCTAGTCCTTCCTTATCACTTTCCTTACTTGTCCGCTTTGCATTGGCCGAGTTCTCATGCTATTTCCGTCTGCTTCGGCTGTTCCCACGCTTCGGAAACCTTTGGACCTGTTCCTGCACGTCTGGTCCACCCCTATCTACATTCCCACATCTCTACTTCCTATAGATTCATAGCCGTTCTCAGTAGCAGTCCCCTTTAGGGTCAAACATTCTTGCTTACAAGTGTAGCAGCTAGGCAGAGAATAGATTCACAATTATTTTGGCTAGTTTCCCCGAGGCCAGTCATCTTGTGTTCACCACAAGTGGAGCCCACCATGAGGGTCTCTTGTTCTAGGTTCTCTGTGCTCACCCAGGGGTGTCTCCTCCATCCCATTCCGCAATATCCTCTACCCCTTACCAACTACAGTCACTCATTCCCTTGTTTTCATCACCTTCTCCTCCCCCCTCCACATTGATAAGTGTTTTTTCCCACGCATTTTTTGACAGGACCTCTCGCATTTCTGGGGCTATATTTTCCTCATTCAGGGCTTTTCTAGGACACCTCACTTGTCCAATTTGGAGCAGAGGTTATTGAGATATTCATATTTTTGTGTTTTTGAGAGGTTTAGGAGAGATAAGGTTTTCCTGGGAGTACCAAGGCCTGTCTCTTTTCGCTTTTTTGGTGGTCTATCATCCCTTAGTAGTCCTGTCTTATGACCCATTAAACTCCCTGATCTGAACAGCCTTTCCTTTCCTATACCTACCCCCCTCCTCCTACCTCATTTTCGCACTTTTACACTTACACTTTTGCATTTTTCTCCAGCCATCCTCTCATTGGAACCATGGAAACCCTATACTCATTTTGAAGCTCTTGAACGCAGCTATCCACTCATTCTATCCACTCCTTGATCTGTCCATCCCCTGACTTGCAATCTTTATTTTCGCACTTTTGTCACTTTTACATACTTTTCTGAACTTTTGCTATGTGGACTGCCACCCTTTTGCATACAGCTACTCCTTGTGCTTGCTACCACTCTTATACCTACTGTACCTCATCCCACTCCCCTCCTATACCTAGGAAGAAGACTTGTCGTGCTGGACGTTGTATTTGTGCTGCTCATGCTCGTACTTCACTCCACCCCTCAGCACCTCTACCATCTGTCCATCCTCTCTCCCTTCTCACTGTGGACACTCCCACACCACTCCCTACTACTCCTGCACCCACTCCTCTGCCATCCCCTGACTCTGAACCCTTGACTGAGGCTACCTTGCATCCTATTCTTCAGCCCATTGTCAGCCAGATCCTGCAGGAGATTAATGAGAGAGAAGATGGGCTCCTTGCTAGACTTATTGGAGAGATCAAGCGTTTGGAGAAGGTGATTCTGACTGGAGATCTTCACTGCTTACAGATTTCCTGGCCTGATTCTTATATTGAGTGGCTGACTGGAGACAGTCAGTATGCAAAGCCTCCATAAGATATGGTGTTCAAACTTTCTGTAGCCTTACAAAGGTAGTTTTCACTATGCAGGTCCTATTGACACTTTCCTTAGATTAGGTTCGCACTTTTACTGCTTACACAATCACTTCACTCTTTACCTAGTTTCCCTTGTTTCCAGTTCTTTGGTTGCTCCCTATTCACTTGGGTTATTCAGTAGCATCCTCTAGTTGTAGCTTTCCTAGTTGTAGCTTCTCAGCTCACCAGATAGCTCCTGGAACATAGTTTTCTTACCTTGACTTGGAGTACCTTCTCCACTCTCTTTCCTTGAGCCTGAGCCTAGTCAGAGATCCTTTAGGGTCAAACGTTCTTGCTAGCAGGAGTAGCAGCTAGGCAGAGCAGGAGACTCATATATTTTGGTTTGGTGCTTTTACCTACAGCCCAGCCAAAACTTGTTCATCACACTGATCTCTGCGAAGGTAGAAGAAAATTTGGCTGTTTCCCAAGTGTATATATACTCTACTATAAATAACACTATTAAACTTGAGTATAGCATGTAATACTGTCGTTCATTATCTAAGGAGGGTATACAGTTCTTCAGGCACTGTACTACTCATTGCACAGTTAGCAACCTGGATGACATTATTTATAGGATCTTTGGCAAGCTTGTGGATAGAATTCATAGTGCTTTGGGGGTTAAAGGCTTGATCAAACAGGACCCCACACTCTTGAATAGCAGGTGAACAGTCTGTTCCAGCAAGCCAACAGTTAATTCTTGTAGCTTTGATATATGAAAGAAGTATTGTGTTTCCAAGCTCCCCTAAAAGATCATACAGTGGCTCAAAAAAACCGTCCGTATGTTTTGGCATTTTTCACTATCTATAATATTGTGTGAGAACAAACAAATGCCTCAAAAACATGCTTATACCACATTGTAGTATGGCTTCAGGGCTTTCATTTGAGCCCTACACCGTGGGAATCGGTGGAGATATGGTGGAGATACAAGGCTCACAAAATGGTGACTCATGCGGACAGTTTTTTGACTCAAGTATTTTACAGTAATAACCAGGTATTCTAGTATTTTGTATGACCTCCCTTGGCTTTAATTACTGCCTCTATCCTTCTAGGCATACTCTCAATTAATTTCTGGCAATCCTCAGCTGTGATCTTCCCCCATTCCACTGCTACTCTCTCCCAAAGCTCCCATACTCCTTTAGGGGGGTTTTCATAGGCTTGAAGCTTTTTCTTGAGTGTTCCCCAGAGATGTTCAATGACATTGACATCAGGAGACTGTGCTGGCCAGTCAAGAACATTGATGTTATGTTCTTCAAACCATTCCCTAGCTCTTCTGGATGTGTGCTTGGGATCATTATCCTGTTGGAAAATGATATCTTCTTCATCAATCCCTGATTCTGCCAAGCTAGGCAGCAAGTGGTCATTTAAAATGTCCACATACTGCTCAGCATTCATCTTCCCCTCAACCTCAGCAAGCATTCCCACACCATTCCATCCCATACAGCCCCATACCATTAAAGAACCTCCTCCAAACTTGACAGTCCCATTAACCTCTCTGTCTGTTAGGCCATCTCCCTTCTTTTTCCATACATACACCTTCCCATCTGACCCAATCCTATTGATTTTGGTCTCATCTGACCATATAACATGCTTCCAGTCCTCTACAGTCCAGTGTTGATGAGCTAAGGCAAAGGCTAGTCTTCTCTGCCTATGTTTGATGGAGAGAAGAGGCTTTTTCTTCTTTGTTACTGCCTTGAGATGAGCTGCCTTGAGAACATTCCTCACAGTTTGTGAAGAGACAGGGGTAGTGATGGTGGAATTGATATAATGGGTGGCTTGGACAGCATTATCAGCCTTTCCTGTAGTGATATGTTGGATAATAGCCCTTTTGTCAGTAGAGGTAAGCTTGGATGGACGTCCTCCACAAGAGTTTTCCTTGTCTGGGTGGCTTTCTTTGATGAACTTGGCCACAGTGGACTTGCATATTCCAGTTCTAGAGGAAATTTGGCGAGCAGAGAGGCCAGCATAAGACAGAGAGAGGATATTATCTCTTTGAGCAGAGGAGATGGCTTTCATGGTGATTATGACTATGATACATGAGATATTCTGGTTTATATAGTTAGATATAGTCATAAAATAACATAATGACACCACTTTATAATTTATATAATAGTCGCATGATTTTTATGGTGTCATAAATAATGATTTATATAGTTTTAATATACACTCAAAAAAACTGTCCACATGAGTCATCATTTTATAAGCCTTATATCTCCACCATATCTCCGCCGATTCCCACGGTGTAGGGCTCAAATAAAAGCCCTGAAGCCATACTACAATGTGGTATAAGTATGTCCTTGAGGAATTTGTTCATTCTCACACAATATCATAGATAGTGAAAAATGTCAAAACATGCGGACAGTTTTTTGAGCCACTGTAAGTCCAACTTTCTCATTCATGTTTTGACAAGGACATACCAAATTTGTGATTCACTAGAAGGTGTTGTAAAATTCCAATCAGATATTTAAAAGGAAAACACCACTACAAGTGGGTGGGCCCGAATAGGAGCAGATAGTCATATACATGTATGTGGCAAGATGCATGGTGATTTGGTTGCAGAGAGAAGGTGGGATGAATTTTCAGTAACTCTCCAACATATGCAGTGATATGTGAGTGATAGGCTTAAGCCCTTCTTGCCATCATTGTTATACATAAGCAAGATACACTGCACAGGCTAATTCCATAGTGTGTTTGAGAATAGTTCTAAGGCAAACAGCATGTTCATCAGAAGAATGCAAGGTGTTAGCTCCCCACAAGCTCATGAGGGCAATGGAAAGATAGATCATGGTAAAGGATCACCACTCATCTGCCTTAATTGTTCTAGCAGATGCCTCTTCAAAATTCTTGGGTCCTGAACCAAGTCAAGTGGGGGTGGTTGTATCATGGATGATGTCATGGATTTGTTCAAGTACATTTCTAAATTTATATTGATGTTTGGTTACTGTATCTTTATCATGTATGTATGAAGTGTGTTTAGCATATAATTGCCAAGTACATTTAAAATTGCATCATACATCAATTTGAAATATGTATATCTGTGCCAACATGTATTAAAAATGATAAGTGAAAGATATTCTAAACATATAAAAGATAAGGTGTGATAGCAAGATTAAATATATTCAAAATATAATGTGAAAGCAATGGAAAATATATTGAAAAGAAAATGTGTAAGATATGCTAAATAGATTTAAAATAAAACATGAAAGAAATGGATCTCCAGATCCGACCTAGACTTTATATCTGAGCCCAAACCTTAAATCAGTGTCTATCCCCTTATGGTAATCCCCTTGACTCTGGACTTCAGTTATCTCTGTTACTATCTTGCTCATTGATCCTTGTACTCTGTTTATCTCCGAGTTCATTTACTTATGTTTCATCTCACTTACTAATGTGTTTCCACATGCTCATACATAGTCCTAGTCCTTTGCTTACTGATCCTCTCATATGTCCTCCAGTATATAAACCCCTGTACAATTCCTAGAGTTTCCTCAGTTTGAATATCATCTTAGACTTTGCTCTTTCTTGACTTAGGACTTCAGTCCATCTGAGCTCTATCCTTTCCAAGTCTAGGAATTGATTCCCTAGGCTGGAAATACAGACCTTTGGATTTGTCCCCTATGTCTCCATTCCAAGTCTAGAGATTGATTCCCTAGACTGGAGTTCTGCCTTTCCAGCACTTACTCTCTTTCTGGACTTTGGTCCAATCCCTGTCTCTCCGACTCTATCTAGTGTAGTCCTTCTGTGTGTTTTTACTTCCGACAGCATCTGATGTAGCCCCTATTTGTACACCATACCTCCGGAACTATATCCATGGTAGTCTGTCTGGACTTCCTGTCCTATGCTCATCTAGACCTCCAGACCTTCAATCCTCCTGTCCTCCTGTCCTCCTGACCCTCAGACCTCCAGACCTATCCTCCTGATGTAGTTCCACTTTTCCTATTCTATCCTGCTTTGACTTGATCCCTTGCAGTCTCTCCTCCACTTTCCTCTAGAGGCATTGCCTTAGGGTCTCTCTACTTCCTGTACAGTGAAAACTCCTCTAGACTTTCCTGTACTCCTCCAGAATTCTCCCATATTCCTCTGGACGTTTCCTGCACTCCTCCAGAAGTCCTCTAGCACTCTACTAAAGTAGCCAGCCTCCAGAAGTCCTTCGGACTTTGTTGAACCACCATCATACTTCATCCAAAATGAAGGGCACCATACTTGGATTAGGAGCACAGCACACAAGCTGAGGCCAAGCCCCTCAGACATCAGTCCTCTCTTCATTTGAGCAAATCAGTTCTTAATAGGTAGAAGGTATATTAATGCATAGGATAACTCTAACCAGGCTGCAGAGGTACTATCAGCCCTCGAGGATTTATTCTCCTGTGTGATAGTCCAGGACATGGATCTAAGAGAGTAGTATGCACAAAAACAATCTCTATTTCAGAACCTTTAGGATACCCCTCCAGCTGAGTAGACAATATATTTACTACTACTGATTGTCTATGATGAGGCTTTAGGCAATCTAATTGTGTAGTCATACAAGTCCATGTGTGGGACATTGGTCTCAAATTTTTACTTTGATATTTATTTCATTGCACTCTAACGTCTAAATGCCTAAACACCCAATTCTTGTCAATTTATGCATCAATTAATGTTAATACTGCATAATAGTATGTATCTTGTTAATCTCATCCTCCACTAGATGACTTTGTGCCAAAATCATGAACATAGATGGCTCCTCGTAAATGGACCACATCCAAGCAGGAGGAGTGGCTTGAACCATGGTACAGAAAGTTCTCTGAAAAGCAGAGTGACAAGAGTAAAAACCATAAAAATTTCTTTGCAGACATGTATGAAGAATGGTTCAAAGCATTTCCAGAGCCTCAGCCAAATGATATCACTAAATTGGGGCTGTTAACAGTGGAAGAATATGATAAAGTGATTGACAAACAGAAAGACATGAGATTCATTAACACTCTTTGTAGTGACACTGAAAATGATTGATGGAAATTGCACACCCAATTCAAAAACAACTTCAGCGGGTCAAAGGTAGGACAACAAGCGAAAGCCAATGCCAATGATGTCTTTGATGCTGTTGTGCAGGAAAATAACAGAGTGTGAAAAACTGACATAAACACTTCAGAAACAGAAAGCTTACTCCAAGTTGTACTATGCTGATCGTGTTCAGAAATAAGTCCAAGAGACACTCAAGGTTGCACAAGCAATGCAATCACTCACTCAATCTCTGCATTATTCCAGTGCACCTTCTCCTTGGATGGTTCTTCTTGTGTCATCTGCATGATCTGGACTTGTGTGGAGAGGATTATGACAATAACAGCAGCAAAAATCTCCTTTCACTGCTGGAAGTTGACTCAACCAGAAAGAGCATGTTTAGTCATGGTTGGAAACAGAGAAAGTTCAGACTCCACTCACAGCCGCTTGCATGCCACCAACATGCATATTCACTGCAGGCATTTTCCCAATTTTCTCCAACAAACATCCAAAAAACATTGATTGAGAAGATAGAATTTTCCTCTCATGTTGCCTATTAAAACATTGAAAAAATTAATTCATGTGTTAAAGATTTTTTGTGCATGGGACATGATGCAATAATTGGACATGTTCCTTCAAGGATAATACTGGATTTTCCATCTATTTTCTTTAAAACAGCAGCTTTCAATGAGGTTAAATTTTTGTCTGTGTTTTCAAATATATACAAAACATTTGAAAAACATAGTATCTTTGGACAAAAATTTAACATTATTGTAAGTTACCACTCAAAGGACAATAGGTAGAAAACCCATTATTATGCTTGAAGGAACATGTCCGATTTTTGCATCATGTCCCATGCACAGAAAATCTTTAACACATGAATTGATTTCTTTCAATGTTTTGACAGGCAATATGAGAGGAAATTTCTATGTTCTCAATCAATATTTTTTGGATGTTTGTTGGAGAAAATTGGGAAAATGCCTGCAGTGTTTGGTGTCATCTTGCATGAACCATCCATCTCACATGCGGGCTTGTTTTCCACCTGGTTTAATATTCATGTGGCTCACAAGTAATGCATCTTTGGAATAAGCTGAATGTCCCTGAGAGTTGTCGACCATGGAGAGAGCCTGATAAGCAGGTCTGTGTGCATTTTCAAAGGCGGGAATGACTTTCTCCTTGAGCTGATGCACAAAAATGTATCAGCAAAAGGTACATTCAATAAATTACAATTGGGTATAGTGTATATAGTGACAACACAACTATACAGGATAAGACTTCTTGCCAGTCCTTAAGTACACAGTCTATGACTTTTCTAGTTTTCATGGTAGATAATGTGCTGAGTTCTTGGAAGGAATGTCTTTCAATATTCTCCTTCTTGTTCCTCGGTTAGTTTAAACCTCATGGTTTCATAGTAGTGAGCGTGAAGCTTGTACATGTTTTGGCAAGTGTGTGTTTGTGGATTGTGAAATGTGTCTGTGCTCTTGAAATACTGAGTGTGAAGTTTGTACGTGTTTTGGAAAGTGTGTGCCCATGGATTCATGAAGTGTGTCTCGTGATTCATGTCTCCCTTCCTGAAAAAGAGAGAGGAAAGTAGTGCTGGTGGAACTTAGCTAGGTAGCTGTACTTGTTATATAGTCAACCCCTGTAAGGTAGTATATAACCTGAATAGATGTTTCTTATTCTTAACTTCAAGGCTGCTGAATGGCCTGCACTTAGATCTTACTGGTTCTCACATGGTTTGAGAAAAGAGTTAAAGTGGGAAGCTTATATTACATGGGTGAAAATGGGCTCCTTATATACCTTTTGGGAGGCCATCTTACTAAGCATGATTCATCACATAGATTGGTAAGAATGTGCTTACAAACTTGTGTTGAGTCAGCTTGTTTACTAATGTACATACAAAATGAAGTGTAGTATTACAAAGAATGAAAAGTGAAAAGCATGAGTCATCACATGGATTGGTAAGAATGTGCTTACAAACCAAGTCCTTAGGTGTGCTGAATCAGCCTTATTACAAAGTGGATTACAAATACAGTTGCAAGTTTTACAAAGCATGACAAATCATGACCAAACATGATGAGTCAAGTTGAATCCTCACAAATCAGAGTATTTCCCAGTCACATAATATGATTACTCACATGCTTGGTGGCTTGAGGAAAAGTCTGGTGGCTAAATGTGCCTAGAAAAATAGAAAGAGATAGAATCTCATGGAACAAAATAGAAATACATGGAAAAATAGAAGTGAAGTTTGAAAGTGAAAATACTAGCTAAGAAATGAATGGAAAATGATAAGGTAACTTGGTGATAGGAATCAGTCAGGTGTCTTCTACCTTCCTTGTCACTGCTGTTGTGTATATGTTATGGTATGGATCACATACCATGCATGACACCACAGTGCATTGGTGAATGATTCAGAATAGCAGATAAGTTCTTCATGCCAACCATCTCATCTCCTGTGAAACCAGCAAAGCTAGATGTCTGAAATACATGGGCAAGGTTATGAGAATTGATTCAGAGGCGGCATGTCGTGAATTCTTTGACAGAGTGGTGGTACAGGGGATTGTTCTCAGCTGTTAAGACCATAGCTCAAGGGTTGATGGATCTGAAGGGCTTGGCCTCAGCTCGTACACTGTGCCCCTTACCCGAGTACATGCCCTTAATTTCAGAACGAAGTCTGGATGGAATCTGATGAAGTCCGAAGGACTTCTGGAGGCTGGCTACTCTAGTAGAGTGCTAGAGGACTTCCAGATGAGCATGGGAAACTTCCGGAGGAGTGGTCCAAAGGACAGGATGTCTGGAGGTCCAAAGGTTAAGATGTCCAAAGGTTATGACATCCAAAGGTTACATTGTCCAAAGGTCCAAAGGTTTAGGAGGACCGGAGGACTGGACAGGATTAGGACAGGAGGGGAAAGGCTACCACAAACAAGGTCTGGAATAGAAACAAACAGAGGTAGACTACACTTAAGTAGAGACAGAGTTGACAGGAAGTGCCAGAAAGGCAAAACTTCGGCTTAGGGAATCAATCCCTCAGCATGGATGTAGACAGAAGGATAAATCTGGAGGACTGGAAAGCTGGCCTAGGGAATCCTTCCCTAGGCCTAAGGAAAGGTCAGACTAAGATGGACCAAAGTCCGAGACAAGAATGAGTGAAGTCTAAGATGATATTCAAACTAAGGAAACTCTACAGGAGTTGTACAGAGGTTTATATACTGGACAGGATCCGAGAGGATCAGTAAGCTGAAGACAAATACTATGTATGAGCATGTGGAAACATATTGGTAAGTATGAATGGAACATAAGTAAATGAACTCAGAGATGAGACAGAGTACAAGGGTCCATAAGTAAGACTGGAAACACAGATAACCGAAGTCCAGAGTCAAGGGAATTACCATAAGGAGATAGATGCTGATTTAAGGTTTGAGCTTTGGATATGAGTATAGGTCGGATCTGGAGGTCTGAAGATACCAGATGAGGCATCTGGATATCAGATGAGCAGATCCAGAGATCTAGGTGAAGATGGAACTAGGATATGGATAATGGATATAGTTCGGTAGTCTAGGGAAGGTAAAGTCCCAGGTGGAATGAGCTCGGATCCGATAGGATCAAGGAATGGATGAAGCAGGCTTAGCTGCGGAGGTATGGATATATGAATGTACAAAGGTGTATGGATCCAAACCGATAGTGGACTGAAGGACTGAAGGCATGGATAAGGTTATGGAGTCATGGATAAGGGTATGGAGGTCCAGATGTGCGTCCAGAAGGCATAGGAACATCATCAGATGTAGGTCTGGAATATGGGATATGACATCAGCCTTGAGTCATTGGAGGGTGGCTTCGAAGTGACAATTTTCAGCAATAATGGATGAGTGAAGGCAATGGAGCTCAATGTTGCAATGATGGACCTCTTCATGAGTGTGTTTGATGCAAAGTGACTGACACATCAATTCACGCACTTCCGGACGGGTCCATTGATTTGTTTGTACATCTTGCTGGATTTCATGGAGAAGTGTGAACTCATCAAGCCATAGTGAGAGATATGCGACCAGTCGAGACTCAGAGCAGGCAGGACAAGTGCAGATGCCACTGCATTGTATTCCTTCACCTTGTTTTGAATTGCCTTGCAGTGAGTTTGGAGGGCTTTAGCAATATGAGTGCGCATATGATAAACTGCAACATGAACATTGTGAGATAAGAAGGACATTGAAAAAAAAAATACCCATCTGTGAAAGGTTTAACTTGTGCAACTCAAAGAGTCGCAGTACAACAAGATGCTGCAGCTCATCTAGAGCACAGTGGTATTTTCTTGTAGCCATGTGTTTCATGGTTTCAGCATACTCACTGTCTGATGGCTCCCACCTCCGTGTAATGCCTATCTTCACCTCCATGGCAGCAATCTCTTGTAATATGGTATCCAGGTGCTCATTTGCATGTCTCCATTGTGTTTCCAGCTTGTGTGTTCACAACAGATTGGCAGCATATGTGGCATCTGTTGATGTTGCAGTCGAAGTTGAGACAAATTGATAGTCGAAGGGAATGGCATTAAGGAATGATGCTGATGCATTCTGTGCTGCAGCCCTGGAAACGTAGTGTTAGTTCATCAGATGTAAGTATTACTTTCACGTACCTTGCATCTCAGAGATTTTGTAACAACTCAATGTACATCATCACATGCATATCCCACTCAGCTTCTTCACCAAGTGTTTCAAGGTATACTGACTGCTGCTTCTGCCATTCCTCAATGCTTTCATCTGTGATGCAAAGGGACAGTTTGGCATGCTTGAATGTGATAGTCTTCGCGTTCGACGATGTCAAAAGCTTGACAATGGTTATTGTAAAGCATGTTGCTGATATTCATATACTTGTCTTCATCCCACTGTCTGAAAAACATGTCAATAAAAAATGTCGGTTGTAGGTGCTTGCATAATGAATAACGTGGGCATGCTGGTTAGATGCGCTGAAAATTCGCTCTATTGTGGAGAAGTCCTCCAGTCCCATCCCTTGAATTACATTTGGATGGTTTTGATCCTGGCACACATAGTTATGCATATACACGTGGAATGCATCAATGCATAGGTGGCTGTTTGATTCATTGAACTTAGTAGCAAGGGAGGTTGACTTGACAGTGGTAGCGAGTTTGCATCCAACATCGTAACTGATCAATAGCTGGGAGCTGAGGACTTTGAGCGCCTTATTCATGATGGAGAGTGGATACTTAAAGCTACATTAATTAAAATCAATAGATGCTGCCTTATGAAATGTGACATACAGTTTACCACTGTGGACCATGTTAACAATCCACAGCATCATGCCATGATGGCACGTGCATGCAAAGATCCCTGTTTCTTCAAATATTCCCCACATCTTTTTCTTAGCTTCATCAGCAGCAGCCTTCCAATTTTCTGTGCACAGTTTTTCTGGGCTCTCAGCTAACTTGAAGTTGCAGAACATCTTGATCAGCTGGTGCTTGAGAAGATGATACTTCACCAGCAAACAGATTGACATAGTCATGGGAAAGGAAGAAGTCTGAATCAAATGTGCACATATCACCAACTTTATGGCCACCCAGTGGTGCCATATGAGATAGGGAGTTGTTGCCATTGAAGACAATTCATGCGCCGGTAGAGAAGTGGCGGTTCTCCCTCAAGCTACAAAAATCTGAGGAACTAATGAGTTAGGGATAGCACATAGTACACACCTTGAATGAGCATGGTGGACAAGTGTTTAAGACACGCCAGTTGGGTGAATTGTGGCCAAGGGCTTCAGAAACCTGAAGTTCGACTTATGGAGGACAACATTGTATACATCAAATGCACCTACCAGACATGTTCAATATCTGCAGCAATAAGGCATCTAAAGTCAGAAATTTCTAGGTTTGATTTTAATGCATTGTAATGCATTCTGATGCCACAATGACAATGCACCATGGCAATGGGAATGCAATGTAAGCCCTGTTTTGAAATGCTGACAGGTGCTGGTGGTAATGTCATGGCAACGTGACACCAATTACTGCCAATGCCAATGCCAATGCCAATGCATCAATGCCAATGCCAATGCCCATTGTTATGACCATTATAATATTAATATTAATATTAATATTATTATAATGGTATTAAAATAAATGTACAGTTCGCAGGAATGATATCTATCCAATTATGATGTACTACCCTAGGCTGCGTGATTATCCTAGTAGTCTATTATGATCTATTGTTTATTATTATCAACTGTCTATTATTATATACTTATCTATGTTATCTACTGTCTATCTTTAAGTTATTGACTATCTATTATATTATCTACTGTCTATCTTTAAGTTATTGACTATCTAATCTACTATAATCTATTACATTATTACACTTCTTGTACGAGGAGAACATGTAGTTGTACTGAATCTTCGTAGTCTCACCCTTGCCGGAATAGCGAAACTCCTTGTCGGCACTGAATAGAAAGATAACCTGACAAAATTACATCAGCTGCGAGCCTTTCGAAATGTGCAAAAACGAACAACAACTCCTGCCCATGCCAACAAACTAGGTGTCAAAGATGTCGCCTCTCACTTATTACTGTTGCATGGTGGTCCTCCTGCTCAAAGCACAGTCAAACCATTTTCACCCCACAGTAGTACCCGGATAATCTGAAAACATGGTAGATAATAACAACAAGTTTCGAATTAAGAGACAGCACCTTTCCAAAGAGTTTTCCAGTTTCCAAAGAGTGTTCTCAGCGACGAGTCTTCGACCAGGTTCGGAAAAAGGATAGGTGAGAAGGGCTTGGGCATGTGTTGTGATGTAGAGGTACCAAGGAGACACTGGATCTCGGATACACTTGCTCAATTGTATGTTGTGTCAGTGAAATACTGTTCAGGGAGACCGAAGATGAGCCCAGCTTTGGAGCGCAGTTTCTTGATTTCAGATGCGTGACTACTGTTCATTGCATCCTCGAACTTAAGTACTATCAGTTCTAAGAGTCAGTAAAATAAAAATGTTGCTCGCAATATCAGCAAAGTGGTTATTCCCTGACAAGAGGGTGGATGTGCAGCAGAAGTAGACTGAATAGCTCCGCAAGCAAGGCAGACTCTGCAGAGGCTAGTGTTTCATAGCGTGATGGTTCATTGAGAGGCGGAGGGAATGTAGTATTGGGACACTGAAGAAGTTGCCTGTCTGGCGCAAACATTTCATAGCAGGCACCATATTTGCAACCGCATAAGCAGATTTCTTTGTTGAAGGCCATGTTTTCTTCGGAGATGGTTTGGCCCTTCTTCTTCTGCTTTGGCTGGTTTGCCTTGAGGACCCTTTTCTATTCTGTCAACTCCTTGTTGACGTCCTTAAGTTCTTGCAACTCGAGTTGCAATTCCCGTAAAGCCTGAAGCAAAAGTTAGAAGACATAAGTGATAGTTAGAGGGTTAGCACAGACCTGTTCGACATCAGCAAGGCCTGATGTGTTTGATGGTGGCATTGCGATGGCAGAAATGACCAGAGCACTTTGATGAAAGGAAGGGTAAAGTAAAATTTATCATTTGAAGCGCTTGAAATGAGGAACTAGACAGTGCCTTGTGCTGGTGGCGAGGTAATTAAACACTGGACAGGATGAGTCAGTTCAAAGATAACAGGTAAAATGATGCATGGTGCACTTACATGGCACAACCGAGAGAGTAATCATTACCTTATGCCAGCACTTCCTTGTAGTCAAGCCCACTCCATCTCACAAAGGAACCAATCCTCAGAGAGAGGTGGGGCACAACCACTCGTCAGCATTGCCCACTGCTCACCGCCAGTAGCTGGAATATCCAGTCCCTGCATGGCGAATGGTGGCAAAAAACAGGGCAAGATCATGCCAAGGTATCGAACACTCCATTATAAAAAGTGTTTCTGCATGTTTTGTGACAGTGGCCAAGAAGGTGAGCATGACTGACAGATAAGGATTGAGAGTCGAACAGGCAAAATGTGAGGCTTTCTGCGTCAGATTGCAGAGAATGAATGAGAGCATTGAAAATGCAAGTTCCAATGCTAGTTTGAATGACACTGGCAGCTCCGCAGGCATATTTGTGTCCAATAGGGCTGGAGATGCTGGTGGGGAGGGAGATGAGATAAGGCTAGTTCTTCATGCTGGATGACCAGTGGACTTGTGCATTGACTTCATGTGCAAGAACATGTCAGTGTCAATTGTGTCAATAACGAGGTAATCACCCCAGACACTGTGATCTTCTGCTAGTGCTGCACCATGGATAATAGAATGAACTGAAAAAAATTCGGATGAGATCCTCGGTCTTTCACGAATACACCAGAACTGAAAGTGATTATCTGTGAGGGAACATTGTCCAACTGGAGCATCGTATGGGTGAATGAGAGCGACTGGATGAGTTTGACCATCCACAACACAGGTGAAAAGCATCAGTAAACCCTCAAATATCACTCCGGCTTGAGCCTGAATGATAACGCAGTCATATCGAGGGAAGTTATGAAATGGAGGACTACATCGAAGGTAATCTGTGGTGGTTTGCCAGTCTACAATGGACTCATAGTTGACTTTTATGAATTGATGCTCAGTCACCTGCATTCTGTACTTTAGACATGAATTAGAAAACAACAGAACAACATACAGTTTCATCGGGCATGAACTTGAGTCATTTTCCACCAGGTAAGGGTATTACGTGAACAGGGAGGGAATCACTCAAAAAGTTTGCAAGCTTGATGCGAAATCGATTGAATGCACTGTCATTTGCATGTAGTTGCTCCACGGCTGCAAATGTCTGCTCTTTTTGCACAGCACCCAACTTAACATGGAATGTGTTGTCAGAATCATTGTTGGGGTGCTCATTATCATCCTCGCCATCCGAGCGCAAATGGTCACTCTCAGATATAATGAGGTCATCATAGTCTTTGATATCCAAATGAATTGAATGTGCAATGAGGAAGCAATGGTCGAGGCAAAGTACCTGGATAAGATCAATAAAATACTGTCTGATCTCATGAACAAATGAGAGTACACACCTGTTCAGCAATGTTCTTGAAACACACGCAACTCAAATGAGAAGCTTACATCCAATAGTCGTGTGAACTCCTGTATGGCCTGACAGCCTTCGGTGATGGTTTCGGACATATGGACTTCGAGAGCTGCATACATGTCGACATTGACATATTGATGGATGCATCGAAGGAGCAGATAAGGGAGTGCGTGGGAGGTTTGGTCGATGACATCATGCACAGCGAATACAATAAGCTACAGAACCATCAGAATCGGTAGTATATTAAGTTAGAATCAATGAAACTGCCTTACCTTAGAGATATCTTTGTACTTCGAGCCATCAGAAAATGATATGTCCATGACATAATTAAAGTGATTGATGTTGTGCCAACATGGCATCGAGCTGAAGCTATTCAAATTGTAAAGTCAGTTTCTATTACTATAATACCCGAAGCCGAAAAACATACTATTTGTCAATTTTAGACTGTGTCCGCCAACCAATTGATTTGACCTGTTCCTGAAACTGGGTCCAAAGATGGTCAGAAAAATTACCTTCATTATTTACATGTAAGCGGTCAAATGAGACTGCAGAATGGACATTCGTGTGAGCGACATCCAAAAATGCATTCTAAAACAAACAATTAGAGTTGGGAACGAAGATACAGCAACAGGACACATACATCTACATCCCGGAGGCCTCGAGACATTAATAACTTCTCTTTGTCTTCTTGTCAAGTGAAACTTTGAGCCTCTTGAAGTGTAGCTTGCATAGACGTGGTTGTTCGCAATGGATATGATGTAAGCACATTACCGAGTTCCTCTCTAGGAACGAGACAGACGGGACAAGGGAATTTGCACTTCGTTCCACGTATGAAGGTCATAACACATCTGTAGAATAACCATTAGTGAATCAGAATGATATAGGCAACACACGTACTGCTCCTCGTAGTCAGCTGATAAAATAAGAATAAGTGGATAAAAAAGACGCTCAATACCATCCCAACACTTGACGCAAAACCCTGATTTTCGAGAGTGATGCGAGCGATTTGAGAATGCACTTAAACGATTCATGCCAGACAACATTCTTGAAATTGACGAAGGACTGAGTCCCAGAATATTGTTTCTCTTCTTCAACCTGCAAGAGTCAGCCATAAGCATACAAATTGAATAATTTGTCATACAATCAGAAGCCAGCCTACAAGGCAACCACTGCCAAAACCTTCACTGTTGCATATTCCGACAGGTAAATTTGCACATCTTGCAATGACGGGATACACTTTTTGACGATCAAACGAAGAGAATTTTGCCTTATCAGTGTATATGATAAAAGTGAACAGTTTTCCTTCATCCTTCAGTAAGGATGACTACAAAACACATATTTACATTGTTAGAACATTCAAATTTAGTAGCACATACATACTTGACTATCCCAGAAAGCATTGGCCGTCCATGGCTCATCAAAAAAACACACAAAGTCTTGTCCATCATACTTG
Source organism: Suillus subalutaceus (assembly GCF_016647625.1). Taxonomy (NCBI): domain Eukaryota; kingdom Fungi; phylum Basidiomycota; class Agaricomycetes; order Boletales; family Suillaceae; genus Suillus; species Suillus subalutaceus. The sequence goes on from NW_024540296.1 coordinate 204,409, forward strand.
TACAACCGCTGAGCATCAAATATGAAATGCGGACCAAGGCGAGGGTCTTTCAGCAGGTCACAGACCTAGTCCCATAGTGGCCTATACCAAACATCAAAGTTGTGCTCCTGGTCCCTATGTGGGACCAAAATCACTTCCTTTTTGAACTGCACTTGAAAATCAATCATCAGCGACGTATAGCAAGTCAGTACTCAGCAGAGACTTACGTTTGCATGGCGAGGAGAAGCTGCATCCTACATTTTACAGATACCATTGTAGTCAGTAACTGAGAGTCTTTCAAATGCAGTGTGATGGATGAGAGCGATAGGCTCGTTCGTCTGCAGTTTTGTAAGGTTAGCTTTGAGAATTAACTCAGCAAAGTCAAAGTTGATGTGTGAGCCGAACAGTTTCCAGGGAGTAGTATTTTGAGGTACTTGTGAGTGAGCAGTATTAGTATGGCAATGAAAATCACCAAAGTGATCGGTTTTCGTAGGGATGCCGCTATGAGGATGGTACTCTGTCCTAATATCATCCTGCTGGAATGCAGGTGGCAGGACATGATCATCCGGTGCATCTTGCAGCAGCTGTGAATGATAGACCTACATGAAATGAATGAATAATCTATTGACAATAGAAATATTAACATACCTTCGTCAGGATTTACATAGTCATCGAAAGTAGGTCCGCGCATAGCAGGAGCTGCACAAGAGCCTAGAAATTGTTAAATAAAATACAGATCCATTAAATTGAATCAAACCTCGGGATGTGCCTGGCTGTTGTGATAATTGGACTGGACGGTATTAAGCATTCAGTGGCTCAGGGTGGGCTTGAGCTGTCAAGAGGAATAATACTTAATACGCACAGATCACATAGACTTAGTTGAATGTACTCACCTGCTCAAGTATTCTGTCTCTCGCGATCTTCCTGCATCCGTAAGTTATCCCTCCTGCAGGCCTTCTGGTGGGCAGCAAGTCCATGGCTCTTGAATTCTGGCTGCAGGTATCACAAATCGAGGTCCGTTCAGGTGGCATGAATGTGTATACAGTCCAATAATAATAATAATGTATAGATGCACAAATTTGATAGTGATATGAACAGGTATACAGACAGCAATGTTATCAATTGAGATCTCGCATTCCAATGTGTTGAAACGGCACACGCAATCATGGGAATGATATGCCAATATCAACAAGATATGATAATGATTATCAAATATTCTAACAGACTGGAACACCACGTGATGTCGTGGGACTGACATCTCAACGACAATTGCAATGGCTCTAGGAAATTTCCGACAAAGTGGATATAAGAAATGGTTGACAAGTCTATAAACATGATGACATACATTATAAAGATCGCATAGAACCTTTGTAAAGGCCTCAGCACTAAACGACAGTTTTTGCAGGCGAATTCTGCAGTAAAGTTCCAGTGTGCAAAGTGAGATAGTAATGGAGGGAGACTGTGAAGTTGCTCCAATATAACCGTTCAGAACAAGAGCCTCAGAGACAGTCTTGATATCAGTGTCACACTGGATGTGAGTCGTGCTGGACAGTGTGTAAAGGTCAATGCATCCAATTTTGAAGTCATAACTGGAAGGGGATGGTGACAGTTACAGTGGAAGTGCTGCATTGCTGGGGGAAGACTCTGAAGGGCACTTCCAAGTTAGATATGCTAGAGTTAAGTCCTTGATGATCGGTTCTCAGTTCTCTTGGAGGTGAGTAACATGCTGGTGCCAAGTTCACCCATCCTTATACACTCTCCACCTAGAAAATTCAACTATATGATGGTCAGGACTCATTACAAGATTTAAGTACTTACTGGCTTCCAACAATATCCCGAACTGCATGTATGAATGTAGCATCATCCTTTAATGTCTCTGGGACGGTCTCCCATTCAAGGTCTGGGTCCATAGCAGGATCATCAACATCCATTACAGAAGTGGTCTCTGCATCTGGGTTTTGGAGGTTGGAGAGTAGTGTTAGAGACTCATCACTTAGACCTATGTCATCTTAGAATAGGTATGATCAAGACAAACTCAATGAAAACACTGTACTTGATGTACTAAGGTCATATCTATCTTGTCAACGAATATGCTCATTGACAAGGTCCCATTGCTTAAGATGTCAAATGCTGAGTGTGCTGTGCTTGCAAGCATTTCCAATGATGAGAGTGACCAATTGTGAGATGCCTTTTTCCTTCAGCATAGCGTTGGAGGGAGAGAAGAGTAAGGGAGATGTTGCTGACAGTGATGAACAAGTGGGCTTAATGTTGGTGATATAACAAAGTCACATGCATGTTCCGGTTAGAGTTTAAGAGTCCAGTTGCAAAACCGCAAAAAGACCACAGTTGGACCTGAACCGGACTTTTTTGAACCGGACCACAGTTGCGGTTGCTTCACCAACAGAATTCTAGCAGGTTGTGGTTGCCTCGTTACACCAACGAAAAAAGACTGAGCTCAAACTGACTGCAACTGGTCTTTTTCAAACTGGTTGCCTACAGGCAGGGCACACTTGTATATACACTGTATAGCTTAAACATGACATAAAATTCAGTTTAGGACTACATCAATCTCCTTGTCAGTATTTTTGGACATCTCAGCATTGAGCTGAAGCAATTCAACATACTCCTCAAGTAAGACTTCCTCGGTGACAGCTGAATTTGCAGCAACGCGATCGACAACTGAACTTCGCCACAAAAACTTAAGGATCTGAAGCTGTTCAAACCGTTCGGAACCTAGTCGTGAGTGCCTGTCAGTTGCAGTCTTCCCGCCACCTGAGAATATGTGTTTTCAAGGCACAGAAGATGCCACAACAGCGCAGACGTCCATTGCTATGCATGCAAGGATAGGGTAGATGGCAACATTCGTCTGAATTGATTGATTGTTATGTTAGTATGACACATGACAGATTGTAATAAATACATACCGACCACCACTCAATGATGTCTGTGTCCTTCGAGACATCATCAGGCACGTCAGCAAGATAACAGCAAAGTTCGGCATGCCAGCCTGAATGATATTGGAGGCTTGCCTTCTCCACCAGGCTCATGACAATGACGGTCATATTCCGATTCGATGCCGACAGTGTTACAAGAGATGCCTGACAGTGGAAGAAGCTGATGGCAGCGATGATTGAGTGCATTGGGAATATTCTTGCATGGTGGCCTCGACTATTTTGAGGGCCTCATCATACCAATCAATAGTGTTTGGATTTCCAGCAGCATACTCATTCGCTTGCTCTTCAGGCCCACCCCACTGCAGCTTGATGTATGCAAGTTTATAATATGGGTGGAGAACTAAATACAGTGTCAGTGATACTAAGTAGACATGCAAGTAAATGGTACTTACCGAGTGTGAGAACATACACAGGCTTGTCATCAAATTTCCTGGTAATATTTTCCGATCTTGTCGAGACCAGCCTGGATGGTGTCCTTGTAGATCTCGTACTTTGGTAGATCGCATTTCATCTCCCATGCAGTCTGGAGTTCCTCAATTGCTGGGATGGCGCGCCACAGTGTTGGTTGTGTTTCTGATGAAAAGTATTGTTGAATGTCATTAGCGTTCTATGAAACAATAATCAGTGCATGAGATATATAAGAAAATGTTGACTTACAGCGATGATTTCTTGCGCATCATTCACGCGCTCCCAATCTGCATTCTTGAAGGTAAATGCCGTCCAAGGAATGTTCTTGACCAGTTTCTCATTGCGCCGAATGGTTGTGACTGGCCCAAAGAGCTCGTCTGCTGTGTTGATGAATATGTTGATAACCTGTGCAATGTAATTTGGTAAGTGTCATGTCAACAATGAGTCGAGTGTATACATACCTGTCATAGTGCATATCATGCCCAAGCATCCATCCGCAGTGCCCCACCTGATATTGCTGTGTAATGGGATCTTCAGGGTATTCTCCAGGCCACAGTTCTTTTGAAGCATCTCGAAATACTCTATCTGCTGTCCAGAACATTGAATCTGTATAGTATGTTAGTAGAATGACAATGAATACAATAAAATAAAACAAACCTTGATAGCAATGGTGCGCACTGCAGCGACAACATCTAATGAGTTGCCAAGGACACGATTGTTGTGATCATTGGGGTCAAATTCCCATATCGCCGTGCTGGTTTCAATGTTAGCTGATCCACTGTGATTCCTGACATGACCGCAACTGATGCTGAGGTTGACAACATGTGCGAGACAAGGGAGACGATGTTGCAGTGTGTCAAATGAATATATTTGTCGGCAATGGAAGATGCTTTCAATTCCTGCACATGCCGTGTCGTTATTGGAAGTATTGTCTGCAGTGACACAAAAAAGCTGCACAGCAATTAAGTCGACATATATATGCATGAGTTAGAACTTACGTACCTTCAATGACTGACCAGACACAATCCCCGCACGTTCACACATCCCAACAAAGTAGTGTCCTAAGTTTTCTCCACTATGAGCACCTGATATACCTTTGAATGCAACCACCTGTGATTGGAGTGTCCATCTACCAGGTCTCCTTATTGGCAAGTATCCAGTGTGCAGTGAGACCAAAGAAGGCGGCCTTTGTCTGATCAACAGACCATAGGTCCATTGTTGTTGAGATGTGACCAGTATTTGAAGACTATGAGGCAAACATAGTTAGTGTAGCTCATTAAAATAAACATGACTTACTTGGATTTCAGACTTGATTTGAGAGAAGAAATCAAGGAAGGAGTTATGAATGAAGACCGTAATATCATGCATTGATGGAATATCAGTCTTGGTTGCAGAAGGACGCATTGCAACCAGACAGTTTCGAAATGTGGCTTTGTTTGCTACAGCCAGCGACTTCGTTTGGCATCAGCACTGCATCTAATCAGCAATCTACTATTCTTACCTGATCATCAGAGATGACAAACTCTGCAATTGTACGGAGCACATCATCCCTTGAGAAATTGGACAACTCTACTTTCTTTTGGAACATCTTTGTGAGGTTCTTCTGACCACTTTTCTCTTGTTGCTTCACCTGTTGCCATTCTTGCACCAATGCACATGGAACTACATGGTGATGCTTGCATAGTCCCATCTCGGAACATTTCTTCTGATACACCTCATAATGGCTGCGAATATGTTGACGGCAGCTTGAATTGCTCCCAACATAAAAGTCTTCCATTTTCCATGTTCTGCAACAAATCTTGGATTTACTCTTATCTGAGGTAAGTATTTAAAAATCTTCTTGAATGCTATTGCTTACTTGCATATATTGCACCAGTGTTAAGACTATACTCAAGAGGTATCGGATCCGAAGGGCTTTGGCCTCAGCTCATGCGCTGTGCCCCTTTCCTGAGTCTTGCCCCTTATTTCAGAGTACTGAAGTATCGCATCTAGTAGGACAGATAAGTACCGTAACGGATCTGTTAAGGCTTCTGGATATTGAACGTATAGAGTAACAGCTAATCCGGATCAGATCCAAACTAGAAACTAACAGATGAGGACTGTCCGAAGACAGAGGCGAAGATACAGACTATAGGAGTCAATCCTAAGTCTCGGAGTAGACAAGAGTATTGTACTCAAGTCCGGACAGACAACAGAGGGACTTAGAGTCCAGATGGAATGAGTGCAATCTAAGATGATATTTGAACTGATCTACTACAGCGCATGTACAAGGGTTTATATACTACAGATAACTAACGGAATGATCAATAAGCAAAGGTGCGAGGCTATGTATGAAGTATAAGCAAAGTATGTGCACAGCATATTGGTAAGTCGGATGGATCACAAATCATGAACCAGGAATGAAGTATAAGTTAAAGCGGATCAGTAAGTGTAGCGGAAGTAAAGGATAACTGGAATACTGGTGTACAGGAATACCAAAAGGAGATGAATGATAGTTAGAGTTATATGAACAGAACATGAAATAAGAATCAGATCAGATCTGTGGACCAGACGACGGATATGTCCATCGGATCTGTTCTTGGGTTTCAGTGCTTCAGGCAGCGCTGCGCTATGTCTATCTTCAAGACTGTCATCACTGTCCTGTTTTTGCAACTGAGCTAATGTTTTATTTCAGGGTAATAAGAGACCAACCTCATCTCTCTCATTCTGCTCTTTACCACTTGGATTAGCTATCTCTTCAAATTCAGTGCCATCTTCTGTAGCTTCAGTATTGACTATCCCTGGTGTCTCTTCTTCGGGTCCACTATCTTCAATAACCTCAACAGCTACTTGGCTCTGGCACTGTGCACGCTTAGTCACCGCTGAAGGATCTTCAACTCAGCTGAGGGTGCAGCTGATATAATTGTTGAAGGGAGGAAACTATGAGTGTGATATGTTCGTCCCTTAGGGGAAGCGGAGAAAGCAAATATCCACTGGTCAACTCTAGGGGGAATGCGCAAAGCGCGTGATAAGGCGAAAGCGCGGGAACAAAGGCGCTATAGGCGCGCGAAGCGTGGGAAAGTCGCGCGTCGAAAAGCGGAACTGGGTGAAAGCGGTATGCGAGCGATAGTGAGATGTTAAGACGTGTACTGAGATGCTGATAAGACAACTGATGCGGATATGGCCACTAGAGCTAACTGCTACTAGGGCTTGCGATGATTTATTCAAAACATAATAAAAACTCGGAGATGGTGACTGTCTATGATGATGGTGGTCCGTGGTAATGTGTGTTGTGTAAAGTAAAAAAATGTGTAATGAAAAATGTGTACCAAGTGAAAATAAACATGGTACGATGTTGAAATAAATGATAAATGGAGAAATGCATACCTGGGAACTTGGTTGGACATGGAAACACAGTGGGAAGTCAGGCGCCCTATAGCGCTTAGGCACGGGAAAATTCGCCTAAAGCGCGCGCAAGTCGCGCAAGTGTCGCCTATGTCGCGGAAGTGTCGCCTAAGTCGCGCGCGCCGCGCGAACGTCGCGTTTATTAGCGCAAGTGTCGCGTTGCATGCATATTACTGTAGACTCGACCTATGTTGCAATATATGCCATTGTGAGGCTACTCAGGATCGAGTCTCTACACCCCCGCCTTCTTTTTGAGGTATGGCGCATTTCTTTGATGATACTATCATCTGACTCAGATGGTGATTTGTCCTCACTACTAGGTGCTCTTTTTCGCTTTCCCGCATGCTTTGGGGACACCTTGGACTTTGGTGGGCGAGACCATGTATTGTTATGAGAATGTGACGAAGCCATCGCTGCAGCCTTTTCAGATGGTTTTTTAGGACAAGAAGATTTTCGATACATGATGGTGGTGGGCTTGGTGGGTATGGATGAGCAGTGGGCTTTGTGGGTACCAGTAGTGCATCACTATATACACATCATGTTGCCAACATGTAGATTTACATATTGAAAACTCAGTTCTAACTGGTTTTACTGGTTTTTGAACCAGTTGCACTCCCAACCGGTCCAAGACTGACTGCAAGACCCTTCTAATCAGCGAAGACCGGTTTCCGTTGGTCCGGTTTGAGTCCAACCATAGTAGCACTAAATTAAGGACCGGTTCAGGTCCAGTTGCATCCAGATTAGGCAAAAAACCGGACTTGACCAGACTTTTAAACTCTAGTTCCAGTAAAGTGACTTACACTTGATACATGGTGCTGTTAAGACCGTACTCAAGAGGTACCAGATCCAAAGGGCTTGGCCTCAGCTTGTGCGCTGTGCCCCTTACCCGAGTACGTGCCCTTAATTTCAGAATGAAGTCTGGATAGAATCCGACGAAGTCCAAAGGACTTCCGGAGACTGGCTACTCTGGTGGAGTGCTGAAGGACTTCCCATAGTAAGCTTCTTAGATGGAAACACATAGAGGAGGGACTGCAATGGACAGAGTCCAAAACAGGATAGGATAGGAGGAGTGGTCCGAAGGACAGGACATCCGGAGGTCCAAATGTTACAACGTCCAAAGGTTAAGACATCCAAAGGTTATGACGTACAAAGGTTACGACGTACAAAGGTCTAGGAGGACCGGAGGAGCGGACAGGATTAGGACAGGAGGAGAAACGCTACTACGCACAAGGTCCAGAGTAGAAACAAACAGAGGTAGACTACACTTAAGTAGAGACGGAGTTGACAGGAAGTAGACAGAAGTCTTGGAAAGACAGGAAGTGCTGGAAAGGCAAAACTCCAGCTTAGGGAGTCAATCCCTAAGCGTGGATGTAGACGGAAGGATAAATCCAGAGGACTGGAAAGTCAGCCTAGGGAATCCTTCCCTAGGCCTAAAGAAAGGTCAGACTAAGATGGACCAAAGTCCAAGAGCAGATGCGAGAGAGAGCAAGTCTATGTTGATATTCGAACTCAGGAAACTTTACAGGAGTTGTACAGAGGTTTATATACTGGAAGGGATCCGAGAGGATCAGTACGCTGAACACGAATGCTATGTACAAGCATGTGGAAACATATTGGTAAGTATGAATGGAACATAAGTAAATGAACTCGGATATGAACAGAGTACAAGGATCAATAAGCAAGAGGGAAACACAGATAACCGAAGTCCAGAGTCAAGGGGATTACCATAAGGAGATAGACACTGATTTAAGGTTTGAGCTTCGGATATGAGTATAGGTCGGATCTGAAGGTCTAGAGATATCGGATGAGGCGTCTGGATATCGGATGAGCGGATCCAGAGATCTAGGTGAAGACGAGACTAGGATATGGATCATGGATATAGACCGGTAGTCTAGGGAAGGTAAAGTTTGAGATGGAATGAGCTCGGTGAAGGATCTTCAACTCAGCTGAGGGTGCAGCTGATATAATTGTTGAAGGGAGGAAATATGAGTGCGATATGTTCGTCCCTTAGGGGAAGCGGAGAAAGCAAATATCCACTGGTCAACTCTAGGGGGAATGCGCAAAGCGCGTGATAAGGCGAAAGCGCGGGAACAAAGGCGCTATAGGCGCGCGAAGCGTGGGAAAGTCGCGCGTCGAAAAGCGGAACTGGGTGAAAGCGGTATGCGAGCGATAGTGAGATGTTAAGACGTGTACTGAGATGCTGATAAGACAACTGATGCGGATATGGCCACTAGAGCTAACTGCTACTAGGGCTTGCGATGATTTATTCAAAACATAATAAAAACTCGGAGATGGTGACTGTCTATGATGATGGTGGTCCGTGGTAATGTGTGTTGTGTAAAGTAAAAAAATGTGTAATGAAAAATGTGTACCAAGTGAAAATAAACATGGTACGATGTTGAAATAAATGATAAATGGAGAAATGCATACCTGGGAACTTGGTTGGACATGGGAAAACACAGTGGGAAGTCAGGCGCCCTATAGCGCTTAGGCGCGGGAAAATTCGCCTAAAGCGCGCGCAAGTCGCGCAAGTGTCGCCTATGTCGCGGAAGTGTTGCCTAAGTCGCGCGCGTCGCGTTTATCGCGCAAGTGTCGTGTTACATGCATGATACTGTAGACTCGACCTATGTTGCAATATGTGCCATTGTGAGGCTACCCAGGATCGAGCCTCTACATCTCCTGGGGGCTTAAATTCTGAGTGTCCCCACTCAGTGCATCAAGTGGTGAACTCAAGCGAAGTTGTGATGGGGGTATGTGATGCGAGAGGAGTGTACTGCGAGCGTGTCTGAGGCGAATGTGATGAGGCGAGACTGGCAAAACAATGGCGCGCTAGGCGCGGGAGAGGCGCAGGCGTAAGGCGTCATAGGGGCGTGAAAGCGCGGTAGAACAGCGGAATGCGCGAAGTGACTCTGGTGTGTGCAAACACAATCAAAAGCTTGGGGATGTGATGGTGACAACTGCCTGAATGATATGGAGATGACTGCAATGAGGCGAGAGTGATGTGTGTATGCGCGTGAATAAGGCGTCATAGGCGCGCGAAGCGTGGGAACATTCGCGCTTATGAAGCGGAAGTGCGCGAATGCGGTATTCAAGTGATAGCGACTCTTCAAGATGGCGTAAGGATGCGAACTCATGATGACAATAGATGGCTGATGATGCGAGTGTGGCGTGAATGTGCTGTGTAAGGCGCGGGAACATTCGCGCTTGAGGCGCCTGAGGTGCGCGGATGTGCGTGATAAGCGCGAATGTCGCGTATGCCGCGTAAGCATCGCATAGTGCAGGGAAGGTGAAGAGGCGAATGTCCAGTGATATCCAAGGTGTGGAAGGCGAAACTGCGTGTTGAGGAAGTGGTCCAACCCATGTCCAAACCAAGTCCCACTAGGCGCGCTATGAAACAGGTGCTAAGGGAATGAATGACATGAGTAAAAATATAAGTGAAAAAGCGAAAGTGAAATGGTAAACTTTGCAGATGTCCTGTCCGTCTTGTCTTCTTCGTGCAACTATCAACATCTATGTCCTTCTATGCGCTAAGCGCGAAAAAAGCGCGCGCGCGAGGCGCGTAAGGCGCGGGAATTAGGCGATAAGCGCGAGAATGAGGCGCTATAGGGGAGCATTCTAAGGTAATAATGTGCATGGTGCCACAGCATGCGTTAGAAGCGAAAATAATATCCTACTGGGTGAGGTGGGCACGAGTCTATGGGTGTTTTGTTGTTTTTCTTGTTTTCTTCTAAGCGGATCTATAAGTGTATATATCAGTGTGTTATTAGTGTTAAGGGCGATGTAATGATAATAAAAATGAAAGGTGAAAAGCGCTGGATGAAAACCAGGGTAAAACAAACTATATCCTATGAAAAACATGGTATATGCTGATGTTTGCGAAATGATGGTTGAAGCGGTTGAAGCGGATGAGGCGCGAGGCGAAGGCGCGTGAGGCGACAGTGGTAGGCGACAGGAAATGATGTGATCCTCATCTTCAAGACTCTGCAACAACTTCTTCAACCGGGCATGAACTGAATCTTCTGCAAACTCGCGATGGCGGCGGACTAGTGACTGGAGGGATGAATTCTTGCACTTGGTGGCGCCTATTAGGCGCGCGCCAAGGCGAGGCGAGGCGAGGGTAGTAGAGATGCACTACAGCATGATAGGCTGCAGGCGACGCTGGCACGTTAGCGCATTTAGGCGCGAAAATGATTATATCCTCTGGATTTGCGAGGATAGGCTGATATACTGAAAACGCGTTAGTGAAAGATGAATATGAAGCAAGATTAGGCGCGAATAAGGCGCAGATGATGAGTATGGACGATTTATCAAGGCGCCATAGGCGCTTGGTCATGAATGGTTGGTGTTTGATAGAAAATGAAAAGGTGATATGGACGTGATAGGCGAAAACGCGAAAAATGCGAATAAGGACAAATGATGTGAAGTTAATTGTAATGATGGATGCTGTAGGCGGATGTGTACATGCCAGGCACGCGCCTAAGTCGCGCCTGAATGGCTGATTGAAATATAAGTCATGATGAATGCAAGGAATGCGATTTAAAAGTGATAAGGTGGTAAAAACGCGATCGAGGGAAAACTTTGGTGTAATGATGGGCGCCTTCGGCGTGAGAATTAAGGCGTTAGGCGCGCGACTGTGGCGCCTAAGTGAGGGAATGATGGTGAGCTTGATTGAAGGGGAAAGCAAAGTATTAGCAACTGATAAAAAACTCCTTGAGAGCGAAAAATGCGAAACAAGCGAAAAAGGCGAAAAAGGCGAAGGTTGAATGTACATTGCCTCTAGGCGCGCAAACTGCACGATTTCAGGCGCCATAGGGTGCACTGGAGGCGCGTCAGGGTCGCCTGAGACATGATCTATATGGTGAGTGGGTGATGTGATGCAAGGATGTTTGACTGGCAAGCGGAAGTCACTGAAAGCGGAACACGCAATATGCACGGTATTGTCAGTAACAAGCGGATTTACCAGAGACAAACTCTGGTCAAGGTATGGCGCATTTTGGAGCTCTGGCACTGCAGAATGCTCCTGAATAGGCGCGCTAAAATGCGATGGGGGTTTGAGGTCGTTGTTGATGATGGGTGATGCGATCTCCTCTAGTGGCGCGTTTAGCGCGTTCGCGATAGCGGTAGGTGCTTGTACTTCTTGCTGGGGTAAAACAACTTCGTCCAACTGATCTTCTGGGTCGCTTTGAAGCTCTGTAGGTTCGCCTACAATAGGCGCCTCGATATGGGCTGGTGCGAAAGCAATTTCAATGATAGGCGATGCTGGAGTAGGCGGAAGGGGAATGGTTTCACGTGTTTCGTGTACTGGCGCCATGACTGCAACTGCTGGCTGATCTAAGGCGTGTTCTGGTTGCTGAGGTGCGCCTACGAGTGGCGCTTCATGGTGCGCTTCAAGGCGGAAGCGGAATAGCGGATTGCGCGCTAGTAGGGCGTGTATAACGGCGCTCAATGCCACATTCTGGGTACATGAACAAGGCGGAATTAGCGAACTCTTCGTAGTTGTTACCTTTGTAGTACTGAAAACAGCTCTCTCTCGTTAGGCGCAGTATACTTCAAGGCATACTTGATGATGTCCTTATCTGACAGCCCAAGTGGTTGCGCAAGTCGTTCTACTGACTCCAGGAAGTTGACCAGCTGAGTGTAGTCACCTCCAAAACGTGGAGCTGCACTGTATGTGCGCAAAGGCATGCCAAGGGAATCTACTGGCGCATTCATAGCGTGAAAGCGGAGGCACGTGAATCGCGAATTTCGCGATTTTAGGCGGAATAGCAGAAAAGGCAGATATGCGGATGCACGGAATAGGCGGAAATAGCGAAAGGCGGAATAGGCAGAAACGCGATAATGTGAATAAGGCGAAAATGTGGGAAGCGGATATGCGGATAGTGGAGTAGAGTGGAATGGAGTTGGATATGTGTGGATGTGCTGACTGATCCCCTCGCGGTGGGCTCCAGTTGAAGGATCTTCAACTCAGCTGAGGGTGCAGCTGATATAATTGTTGAAGGGAGGAAATATGAGTGCGATATGTTCGTCCCTTAGGGGAAGCGGAGAAAGCAAATATCCACTGGTCAACTCTAGGGGGAATGCGCAAAGCGCGTGATAAGGCGAAAGCGCGGGAACAAAGGCGCTATAGGCGCGCGAAGCACGTGGGAAAGTCGCACGTCGAAAAGCGGAACTGGGTGAAAGCGGTATGCGAGCGATAGTGAGATGTTAAGACGTGTACTGAGATGCTGATAAGACAACTGATGCGGATATGGCCACTAGAGCTAACTGCTACTAGGGCTTGCGATGATTTATTCAAAACATAATAAAAACTCGGAGATGGTGACTGTCTATGATGATGGTGGTCCGTGGTAATGTGTGTTGTGTAAAGTAAAAAAATGTGTAGTGAAAAATGTGTACCAAGTGAAAATAAACATGGTACGATGTTGAAATAAATGATAAATGGAGAAATGCATACCTGGGAACTTGGTTGGACATGGGAAAACACAGTGGGAAGTCAGGCGCCCTATAGCGCTTAGGCGCGGGAAAATTCGCCTAAAGCGCGCGCAAGTCGCAGAAGTGTCGCCTATGTCGCGGAAGTGTTGCCTAAGTCGCGCGCGTCGCGTTTATCGCGCAAGTGTCGTGTTACATGCATGATACTGTAGACTCGACCTATGTTGCAATATGTGCCATTGTGAGGCTACCCAGGATCGAGCCTCTACATCGGATCCAATAGGATCAAGGGTGGATGAAGCAGGCTTAGCTGCAGAGGTCCGTAGGTATGGATATATGGATGTATGAAGGTGTACAGATCCGAACTGATAGTGGACTGGAGTACTGGAGTCATGGATAAGGGTATGGATGTCCGAATGTGCATCCAGAAGGTGTGGGAACATCATCGGACATAGGTCTGGAATACAGGATATGACAGGTGCCCTCAAGGGCACAGGCCTTTAGGAATGTGACGAGCGTGATTGGCAACATATATAGCATCTGAATGAATAAAAAATGAAACAAAATGGTCCAGAGCTGAGGGACTTACCTTGCTCATCGTGGGGAACAGCGAGTGCATATGGGTGATGAGCACACATCGTGGGTGCTGCCAAAAGTGGAGGGGATTGCCTGGGAATCACGTTGCTGACTTAGCCAACAGTTACCCTCGGCAGCCTCCTATAATAGCCAAGTTATGTTAGCAAGTGTTTAGGGAATAAAGCATTTATTCGTGGTATTACTGGCAGTGAGTGGGATAGTGAAGATCATACTTCTGCCAAGTAGAATGCCATTCCCACCCCATTATGGCAATCTAATAAGGTCCGAATTATGCGTTGAGGTGCCTCTAAGACCATAAAAGTGATTCGCACCATAATTTCTCGACATAACCCCACTTGGAGGGGTTAAGCTGTGTCAAGTGATATTGAACTGAGCGCGCAGCTTCTGTTTGCCACCACGAACAATGAGCAAGCGAGCATTCGACGGCAATGGCGAGTCTCCATTAACAAAAAAAACAAAAAAAGTCAGTCAATCCTACTAGTGCCTTTGTTTAGCCGGCTCATCCCTTATTTCTAGTGATTTTGTGAGTCCAACTTTCTTTTCTTCAAGGTGAATTCACCTGCTACATCGTTCTCACATGTCTCTATAACCCTTTGTTCCTTACAGGCTCACTCTAATGGGAACAACGCCCCAGCAGCTGTCAGTGCATCTCTCTCAAGCTCATTCAATCACTCATTTATTTCTCAACAGCTATCTGGAGATGCTCTCATCGCGCAGAAACGAGCAGAGATTGCGGCAAAGGTCGCAGCCATGAAAGGCGGCATATCTGGTCTTGCAAAGGCTCCACCAGTCAAGACAGACAGCCCCTCACCAGCTCCAGGCACGCCGCTTCAGAACACCGAAGACCTTGCTCGCAAGGTCGCAGAGGCCAAGCGCCGTGTGGCAGAGGCACAAACGAAGCTTGCCGTCAAGGATAACCCATACATGGTCAGTCTCCTCAATTTCCGACGATGTTTACTTCTAAGTCATACGTCTAGTCGGTGCCTCAAATGGGCAAGAAGCATAAGCCCATCGAACCAGCCCAACAAGGCGCTGGCTTGAAGATGACCGCTCATCCCCTTCTCCTTGATACCGCTCCTGCTGCACCACAGTCGAAGAAGGATCGATACAAACCAATGCAGCCCAAGTTCGCTTCAATCAAGGTGCGCACGACTGGCTTACACATGTCCTTGAAACTGACTCTGTTCCAAGGCAAACATCCGAAATGCGCCAACCCCTCCTCCAGCGCCAACCCCAGTCCCTATTGTCGAAGTCAAAGCCAACCCTTACGCTTCCAGCTCGACCGCAGCCAAAGACAGTGGTTTCGAAGGTGCACCAAAGGAGCGTCATGGTCGCACTTTCCGGTTCAATCCTCAAGGCAAGTATCAACAGCTCGCCGAACAAATGCGTCAGGAAGCGCAGCTCGAGGCGCTCAAGCAACGTATTGCCGAGAGTGCGCGTAAAGCTGGTCTAGATTCAGAGTTCGAGACTCTGGAGAAGAACATCAAGGTACGTCCATACTCAATCATTCATTTCATCCCTAACCATGGCTCCTAGCGTGAACCTCCCCCAACAGTGGAATGGTGGGATGCAGCTCTACTGCCAAACAAAACCTACGATGATCTTTACCTCGGATTTTCGCATCTCAACATCCGAACTCAGGATTCGCCAGTCACACTGTACGTCCAGCACCCTATTCCCATCCCAGCTCCAATGGAAGAAAACAAAATTGGCTTGAAACCGCTCATGTTGACCAAAAAGGCACGCATATATCTTGTATGGGTGTGTACAATCTGACATGACACTACAGGAGACAAAGAAGATGCGAAAGCAGCGCCGTCAAGCCGAACGTCAAGATAAACGTGATCGTATTCGTATGGGTCTCATCCCGCCTGACCCACCCAAAGGCATGTTTCAACTGCTTTAAACCTTTTCGACCTTGCTGACGATTCGTGTCACACAGTCCGCCTGTCGAACCTCATGAAAGTTTTGACATCAGACGCAGTCCAAGACCCCACGCGCGTCGAAGCTCGCGTGCGCAGAGAAGTCGCGATGAGAAAACACACGCACGAAAAGACGAATGCGGAACGTAAACTTACAGATGAACAACGCAGAGAGAAGATCGAGAATAAGAAAACTGAACAGGAGAAGAAGGGTATTGTTGGAGCTGTTTTCAAGTGCGCGCCCCTCGCTCATCGGTACTATCCAAGCTGACTTTGCTTTCACTCACTTTTCTACGTTTACTTGTGCAACAGGGTCAAAACGCTCACAGACCCCTCCCACCGCTTCAAAGTCCGCAAAAACGCAGAACAACTCAACTTAACGGGCGTGTGCATTTTTAATCCTGCCTTTAGCATGGTATATGTCGAAGGCGCTTCCAAGTTCATTCAGAATTATAAGCGGTTGATGCTTCATCGTATCACTTGGACCGAAGCTGCGCGTCCGCGCGGTGGGGAGGATGTGGTCCTCGATAACGCAAGCGAAGAAGGCACAGAAACCAATGGCGCCACTTTCAGTGATGTTACTGGCCCTGGTGGTCCTGGTAAATCCGCAGAACCCGAAGAAACAGTCTCTCTCGAAAACAATGCGTGTTATCTCGTGTGGGAGGGTCAACTTAGAGATCGGGCGTTTAATACGTTTAAGCCTAGGGGGTGTCCCACGGATGCGATGGCTAAGGAGGTGTTGGGGCAGAGGTTAGCGGGGTATTGGGATCAGGCGAAGAATTGGAAGCCCGAAGAGGAGGAGTTGTTTTGATTTTGAAGTTGGTTTGGGGCGTGTTGCTTGCGGTGATTACATAATCATATCCTTGTACTTACGACTAGTGGCTTAACCCTGGAATTAATATTTTTATTTTCTTTGGCTTACCTGCAATAACCTTAACCCTATTACAACACGTGTTTCTGGTGCTTGCAACTTTCGTGACCGTCCTCCACACCGTCTCCATTCGATTGCTCGTCGTATTCATCGTTGCAGGCGATGGCGATGGCCGGTGTTGGTTCTACGCCATCGTATACTGTCCAGGAAGCGACAAGACAGTCAACACGAGCCTGGCGTAATGACCTCACTAACCTCTTTCACCAAGCAAAGGATCGATTTGCAGATGTTGTTTGGGAACTCCACTCCGACGATAATAACGATGATCACGATGAAGTTTGGGGCCACAAAGGTAGTTGTACCTAGAGTTCGCTCATCGCGTCTTTGCTAATAAAATCCAGCTATCGTGTATGCACGCGCCCCCGCCTTCCTTCCAGCAACGCTACTTTCAATTCCGTCCCCCTCCCATCGCTTCCCCGACTCCCTACTCTACCAGTCCCTCTCCAGCGCCAGCACAGTCTGCCATGTCCTTGAGTCTCACCCTGGACTACGCTCAGACATCTCGTTCTCCATCTCCGTACCGTTCATCATCCCCTTCACCCTCCACCAACCTCAACACCGTCATGCGCATACCAGCTATTAGTAGCACAACGCTGTTTTCCAATGAGTTGGAATATTTGTACACAGGCGAGGGACTTGGCGAGGCATTTGAATTTCTCTTTGATACCTCAGAGTCGCGCGAGCTTGTTGATGCAGAGGAGAACCGCGTTGACAAGCTGCGCAAAGACCTCGTGTTTATGTGGCGATCTCGTCTCTATTCTGACGTACGTATCGCTCTATCTGGCACCTTTTCCTCGACAAATCACGAGCCAGCAACCGCTATTTTTTCTTCCCACCGCTTCATTCTCGTGTCTCGCTCCCCCTACTTCCATGCGCAGCTCTTGAACTGGGCCCAGCCCGCAAAGCCTGGCGAACCAATCACAGTCACGCTCCCCTCGCCTCCTTTTACCCCCGCCTCGCTCCATTTTACTCTGGGGTACATCTACACCGGAACCCTCGTGTTCTCCCACCGGACATACGACCTGGACACCGCGTTCGCGATCCTTAAGTCGGCGACCTACCTATCTTTGGACGGGCTGGTCGCTGAAATACAGGCCCGGATCGTGTACGAGATGATTCATGGGCTGTTTCATGCGTCTCTCGAATTCAACGAGTATGAGCGCATCACAGGGTCCAAGTGGGGTACTGGCGGGTGTCGGTGCCGACAGTGCGCTCGGCGAGCCCCACGTGTGCTCGAATTTGCGCTTGCAGACGATGTCAAGAACACTTACTTGGAACGGGGCGCGCGACGGGCACTCGTAGGCCTGTTCGGGGAAGGCTGGTGCATCTCTGAATTCGCATCGCTCCCGCAGAAGATCAGAGAAAATCTGCTAAAGGGTCTAGCAAAGCGGACGACGCCGATGAACGTATTTCCCCTATTATTCGCCGCGCAGCACGCGATAAAAAAGCTTGACTCTGTCATTGATGCCTGGGCAGACACGTCGCGGGAGATGGTGCTACAGGCGCGGAAAGCGATCGATGAATGTCTTGTGAGTCAGAGTGCCGAGTGTTTCGAACAGGATGATTGGCTACAGATTATGGAGGCTGATGGCGAGAGGTTTGATGATAGCGAGAGGGTTGCCTGGGTGATGGAAGCGATTTAAACGCGGAATGGTTGAGAAACACGCTGGAACAATGTATCAGGTGAGGATTGACGTGAGGTCAATTATCATGATGCTAATATTTGATCAGAGCCTTGTGAATATCCTCCTACGACCACACCCGACAGATGAAGACGCTGCCATGCTCTCCGCCACCTCGCACATCCGCGTGCAAGTTGAAGACGCTCGTGCGGATCTCATTCGGTACATCCGAAAGCGGTGGACGGGCACGCGTCAGCAGGGTGGTTTCGATGGCCTCGAGGGCTGGGCCATTAAAGAGATCTCTCAGGGTACGTTTTATGTGCTCGTCTTCTTCTTTGATTCATAAAACTTGTCTGTATCTTTATCAGAACTGGAAGTCTCTGTTGAGGACCTCATATCACCCGCTCAGCCCTCGCACCTCCGGCGCACTGCCTTCCGCAAGTCATCTGCAACTGGAGATGCAGACTCTGATGCACTTAGTGTGCATTCGCTGCGCGCGTCTGTGCTGAGCCGTAATATCAACAGCCCTCACAAACATGCCCGTGAGGTTACAATGACATCATCCACGGCAAGCGTGCGCACCATTGGGCGTTCGTCTCCACGCAATGCTACGACTCCCAAGCCTAACGATGTACGCCCTGACTCTAAGCTCACACCTGACTCGCAGAGCATCACATCCGTGCGATCGAGTACGACAGAGAAGGCTATGCAACGCAAGACACCCTCGCCTCGTACAGGCAATGTCAGTCCTACGCCAAATGGGACCAAGCCCGCGCTGAGTAAAATCATCACTTCTTGTTCACCTTCCCCGAAGCCAAAATCCATTGCACCCTCGGTGCGTTCACGTGTTTCCACCGTTCGTTCCTCCACAAGAGAATCCACACTCCGTATTCCATCTGCTCCCCGCCCGAATTCGGGTTTGTCGAGTGCGATAAGCGACGCTACGTTCAGGACTGCTCATTCTGAAATGCTCACGCCCCGTTCAAGGAAGGGGTCTGGAGGATCCACTGTATCAAATGCGAGCGCAAGGACGGTTGGGACGAACAGAGGCACTCCTGTGAGAGAAAGATTGTCATCTACTGCATCCACTTCAACGACAACCACTTCCGTCGCCACACGAACATCCGTCCGCCGCGGGAACACCTGAATTTACCAAGCTCACCCCCTCCAAGCGTACACCTGCCAAAACCACTACCCCCTCACAAAGGAAGCCGCTCAGCAGAGTCATCGAGAACCACTCTCAAAAATCGCCTCGCATTACACTTAGCGACCTGGACAAAGGCAAGGATCGCGAGATCACCAGCCTCAATGATGATGATACCAACTCTCCGACGCAAGATGGGGCCTCTCCTGCAGCAGACTCTCCTCCTTCACTCACCCGCCGCGGGTCATCAGACACGATCACCACAAGCGTACGGACTCCCGAACAATCATCTGCCTCCCCGGAGGAGGCGAACGTTTTAGTTCAGCTTCGCGGCGCGACGCTCGATGTTGGCATTCCGTGCATAGTGTCATCGAAGCGCAAGCGTTTCAAGGCATTTGCACGGTACATCGGCGAAGTTGAGGGTGAGCTCGGACCCTGGGTCGGCATCGAAGTACCACTGGAGGCCTGGGTTGGTGACCCCTCAGATGGCCGTCAGTGGAACGATGGGTCCTGGGGCGGCATCCGTTATTTCGATATTGGGAGTAATGGGTCAGAGTGGGAGTTTGGCGCAGACGATTATCAGACGCAGAGACGGCGGAAGATGGACTGGATGAACGGATCAGGGAGGGATAATCGCGGGCTAAAACGAGAAGGAGACCAGTTGACGGTAGGAATGGACCGCACGAAGCGGATGCGAAGTTCGTCGCCTGCAGCATCGGACCTGTCAACATCTGAGTCCAGGGGACTGTTTGTCCGACCACAGCAAGTCCTATACGTCGTAGACGCTGTCGGTGCTGATCTCTGATGAAATGGGACTGTTGATTTTTCTTTTCCCTTTTGTGGTTTTTTTTTTGATACCACCGTGATTTTGCTTTCAAGTCGACATGTTTTGATTTTGCACTTTCACGTTACACACGATCCTTGCATTGGTATACCGAACAATCAAACCACTCTCGCGCTTCCCCTTACTCTTTTGCATACATTACTGATAACCATACACTAACTTTTTTTTTTACCGTCGGCAGATTATTGATTAGTATGGGATAGGTATACGTGAGCACAACTCGTGCTGGAAATGTCAAGGTTTTTGTAGGATTCCGTTCTATGGATCATTTCTTCAACGTTGAGTCTCGTTCCTACTCCGTGCTACTACAGAGCTCTGGTGTTGACCTAGGTTCCGTCATGTCCGCGCCTACAGTCCGCGTAATCTAGACGGCGATCAATCAGAGGAACGTAAGTACGCAGCAGCAAGTTTTTCCTAGATCCCGCAACGTTTCATCACCGAGGCTACACAGCCAAACAATTATAATAAAGCCCATGATAGCATTACACCAGGTATAAACGAAAACATGACATCTAGCCATTACGTCCATGTAATCCTACGTAAAAAGCTCACAAACTGAAACATGGTCGCCAAAAAAAGAGTTCGAAAAAGGGTATACACGGAGCACCTACATAATGACACATTCCTTCTCCTCTAATTTTGCACCTTGAATTCCCATCTCTGCAAACGTCGTGGGGGGTTTTGGACCCGGGGGACGTGTAGACCCTTGAGGAGTAGGTGCTCTGTCGCCCGGTATGACCTGAGCCTGAGCCTGTGGTGACTGCCCCTGAGGCGGCCCTGATCCCTGCCTCTGGCCAGGCGGTCTCCCAGCCGCTCTTGCATACGCTGGCTGTGGTTGTGGCTGTTGTGACGGTGACTGTTGACGCGACGGCGGCGCACCCCCAGATCCAGGGTCTACAAGGGTGTACCGATGTTGACCCGCGAACTGCCTCTGCGGTTGCTGTTGCTGTTGTTGCTGTTGCTGTTGTTGTTGTGGAGGTAGTTGCTGGGGTACAGCAGAAGGCGATGAATTCTCAACAAGCGAGATCATGTGCGCATGCGACTGGGGTGGTGATTGCTGTCGCACGATTGAACTCTTTCTCGCCATTTCCATGACTTGTCTTCCATCTTCCGCGCTCATGCGTGGCTGTCCACTTGATCGTTCCCGTGCTTGAGTACGCTTTCGGACAAGTTGGGCTTCGGTGATGGTGTCGTGCTCTTGTCGTGAAAGGGCTTGAGGGACGACCTGGTTAAGCGCTGCGATACGTTCTACAGCATCTGTGTTTCCATGTTCAGCAGCCTGCAAACTCGTGAGTGATAATCGATGAACACGAAAAGAAGACATACGATGGAGTACCACTTCATCGATTCCTGGATATCCTTTTCACCGCCCACGCCGACCTCTTTATAATACCCCATGGCAAACTCAGCGCTTGGTAACCCGCGCCTGGCAGCTTTTTCTGCAAAGGTGAAAGCAAGACTTTCGTCCTTGTCGAATGCACCTTCCGCACCGCACAAGAACCACTTGCTGAGGGCCATATCTGCCTCGACCTCGCCCTGCTGACTAGCGAGAGAGTAATACTGGACGCTGAGCAATGCATCAAAGGGGAAAGGTGGACTTGCAAATTCGTAAGCGTGACCGAGCTTGTATTGTGCGGGTGCGAAACCAAGGTAGGCTGCACGCTCGAGGTGGCGGCGGGCCTCTGATTGAGCGATGTGCGGTTGAGGTAGGAGAGAGGCAGGCAATGAAGCAGCGGAGAATTCGCCGAGGAGAAGGAGGGCAAAGACATAGGCGGGTTGAGGGGTAGTAGTACTGGCGAGTGTAGCTGCGCGCTGCAAAAAGGGGAGGGCAGCAGCCGGATTTGGAGGAAACCCTAATTGACCCAATAGATTGGCCATACCCATGCGCTAGAAGCCGGTGAGATAAATGATAGAAAAACAAATTGAGAGACGTACATAAACACAGCTTTCGACGCCCAACTTTGCGCCTCGTTCAAAACAGTCTTTGGCATGGACTGCATCGTTAAAGTTTTCGTAATCGCGACCGAGACGGAACCATGCAGCAGCGTAACCTGCACGTGCAGCCGCTTCGAAATCGCGGAATGCCTGACGGGGATTGTGTGGGATGCGATCCGGGTAAGCACCGCTTGATTCTAGGGTGGCACGGAGGTATATTGCTTCAGCTGCGAATAGAGGAAGTGGTTGTTGATTTATGTTTGCAAGGTGCTGTATGAGAGGGACTGCGGTTTGCGATGAGACGTTGTAGTTGTGGATCAGTAATTGTGACTGGACCCGCTGGGATGTCAGTTGCGGTAGGATTTTGAGTACGATCTACGAGGACAAGAACGTCACGGGCCCAAGCGAGTTTGAGTGCAGGATCGTGAGCGGGCTGTTGTATTGTGGGAAGTGCGATGGAGAGAGACTGTACGGTTGGAATAGGGGCTGTGAGACTGGGAACGGCGCTCTGACTTTGAGCACGTGCAGGAGGAGAGTGTCGTGGGTAGTGAGGTTGAGGTGGTGGCATTGAAGGAGAGTGGTGTGGACGTGGTGAAACAGGGAGAGGAACGGCAGTAGGAAGTGGTAGGATGAAACCTGGGTTTGGGTTACGTTGATGAGGGGGATAAACAGCATTATCCAAGGATCTAGCCATCTAGTATGTAATGAGTTGGGTGCATGTACGGATGGATGGAGATGAGAACTCACGTTGTATGGTAGATCTAGATCAACTCGATGAGCACGAGGAGCAGGTAAAGGTGATTTGGATTGTTCTCTTAGATATTCTATTGGAAGTGGTGGTATAGGTGGTGGTAGTGGTGGTCGAGGTGCACCGTAGTCCGTTGGAAGAGGTGGAATTGGTGGTGGTTGCGACATTCAGGATGATATTTACGTGGCCTTACCCTTGATCTCAGCCTTTGCCGCTCATAAATAAAATTAGCCGCAGCCCTATCCTATTTATGGATGTCTCGCAGGCGCAGCAAGGCTATACCAACACGTTCATCATTTGATTTATGTGAATTTCTCTCGCATCGCACATTGGCGCTTGCAGTGACAACTGACAGTACCATACCATAGCCTCTCTGTCAAGGGTGCGGGGCCCATGAATGTTGGCAAGGGACCCAGGTCATCGCACCTATAGGCTATTCACCGATTATTAATATCAGCCGACAAAGAGAAATGTTGACTCATTGCATCCGAATTTCATCGAATCCATCCGCGGTCCAACTTGAGCAGCTTGTTGCCAAGCCGGGCGGGCACATTTCATTGTGAAGATGCTTGCACGGCTTCCCAGGAACAGAGGTCTACAAGTTATACGACCCACACGTGCCAGCCTTGAGCGCGTTGCCCCTCATCGCTTCCCTTGGACCCGATGCGCTATGAATATTCCTACGAACGACATAGCTAGTACTCCCGTGAATATCTATCACTCATGGCTATATTTCTGATTGCAATACAACCTCCCTGAAGTGCATATCATGCCATCACCCGGGACCCCACTCCCTATTCGCTCATTACTCTTTCCACTTGAAGGAATTCCAGAAAGGATGGCTCTTCTCAATGTACTCTCGGAATTTCGGAGCAGAGCCTATTTATCAAACCCCATG
Source organism: Suillus subalutaceus (assembly GCF_016647625.1). Classification (NCBI taxonomy): domain Eukaryota; kingdom Fungi; phylum Basidiomycota; class Agaricomycetes; order Boletales; family Suillaceae; genus Suillus; species Suillus subalutaceus. The sequence goes on from NW_024540296.1 coordinate 228,204, forward strand.
ACTTGCTAAGATCAAAATATCCATCGACGTTCCTCGTTTCGCCACCGTAGCCAGGTCTATTACGGCGTCTGGGAGATCCACAATATCCTAGCTACAGAGTAACAGACCCACTGCAAGCGGAACTGGCTGCAGACACACGATGGCCACGTATAGCAGTCTACTCCAACGGCGTTCATTATTGTCCCAGAATTGGCTTTACTGACAGCTTTTCAGTCGAAAGCTTGCCGAATCCCGGGCATCCCTGAAGCGATTATTCCACTTCTTCATTGTCAGACAATCTCTGATTTGAGGGCTTTCAAATGTAGCGCACCAGCAAAGTTGTTCAGCTGCAGACGTTGTCAAGTACGCCTGTCCAAACTGGGCTCGCGAGTCGCGAGCTCCGAATCCATCATGGGATGATATGTATTTCAGGCCAAGTTCTGGCCCGGGAATCATCCCCTTTCCTGGCTTGAAAGACGGTAGCTTTTGAGGGGTTGCGGTTGTCTTTTCCGAAGCGCCGAAAGGTGTGTTCAGTCGCCTTATATTAGATTCGACTATATCTATTTTATGCATCATGGCTCTTCTTCGACTGCCTGTTAAGTAACTGCGCTATGTCGTGCATCCGCATCATGTTATTTTGCAGGATGCGAACCCAAAGTCTTATATCTTTCGCCTTTCATGCACGAGCTTTCGCATATACCGTAGTACAACTCTGAGTATGTGACCAATGAAATCGTGTGAGTTTGTCTTGTGACCCGACCATCCGTGTTCTTCCGGTGCCACCTAACCCCGCACTGCCTGTTCTCACATCTTCTTACATCAAATACTTGCAGACTGTATAAGTACAATCAATAATAGTCTCTGCTCATCGAGCACGACGGTCTGCTCAACATGAGCGCACCAGGTCCAACGATGAAGACCTTTCAAAAGCGCTTTTACACTGTCATTCCCCGCTCCATATCCTCATCGGCACCTTCCACATCTCCAATTTCCCGTAGACGATCTGGTTCAGCACCTTCTGCTCGTTCTCTTTACAATGCACCTACTAGTTCTTCCAATCCACTTGCTTTTTTCGACTCTCCACCTCCACCTCAGCCACAGCCTAGCAAACCCCACATTCTCTCCACATCCCGCCTTCCTGCTAAGGCAGAGGGCGAGGGTTCTGCACATCAATCACATGGACAGCCCCCATTCTCTTTGGCACTAACCTCACCACAAGCAAACCCAAACTCTCCTCCCCACACCCCTCCCTCACACCAGTCTTCCTCTTTCTTTCCCTATTCCCCGTTCGCACCAATACCCTTTTACAATATCGCCGTCGCAGACTCCCACACTGACTCCCATCCACGGGAAAAGAAGCAAAAGGTTCGCTACCATCTCGATGTCGGTGCATATGGTATACCGAAGAAGAACAAAGCCCAAGTCTCGGGGAGGGGCATGGCCATAGGCGGCGCCAATAGCAATAGTTGGCGAAAGATTGACGCCCAACCTCAGAAAGAGGATCTCAGTTTCGCCGTCCAAGTTGGCGAGGATGCCTACTTTATACAGGAGAATGCTATGGGCGTCGCAGATGGTGTCGGCGGTTGGTCAAGAGCCAAGACACCTGGTATGTTTGAAGATTCTCATCAGACTTTTCATATTCTCAACCTTACTCTCAGATACTAGTTCGTCAAATCATGTATCCACAGATCCGTCACCTAGTGCATTATTCGCCCGCCGATTAATGCACCATTGTTCGGCAGAGGCCCTCCAAGCCGAGGCCTCATCATTCCGTCGCCGGGATGTATCCCCTACTCGGTCCAAATCACCGCACCGGCATCCGGGATCGACGGTCCACAATGCCGCATGGCCGTGGAAGGCCGAAATAGACGAGCTTCACGAAGAGCTCGAAGACTCTTTGGAGGATCTTGAAGACGGACTGGATGTCCTAATGATCCTCGAACGTGCATACGAGAAGACCCTCAAGGCTCATGTCATTCCAGAGCCTCCCTGTCCGCCTACGAAGGCGGCCTTATCTCCAGGACTCGCATCCATACCCGAGGAGGTACCCCTCACCACCTCCGCCGATTCCCCACAGTCCACCCCACATGCACCAGAACCTTCCCTTCCAAAGATGATCCCCCTCATGACAGGCTCTTCAACAGCGCTCGTCGCAGTCCTCCAACACTCTTCCAGTACGCCTCCCCCAGCCACCTCCCCACCCCGCCCATTCATCTTCCAGAACCCTCCGGACACAGCCTCTCGCAAAGAAACTCATGACGCAGTACTCAAGATCGCCCATCTCGGAGACTGCATGGGCATGCTGGTGCGCGACGAGAACATCGCGTGGCGCAGCGAAGAGATGTGGAGAGCCTTCAACACACCCGTGCAGCTCGGTCCAGCATCCTCTGCACGCCCTCGAGATGCCCAGATCCTCAGCCTCCCAGTCCAATCAGACGATATTCTCATTCTTGCTTCCGATGGGCTCTCTGATAACTTGTGGGATTATGAGGTACTGGATGAAGTAGTGCGGTTCAAGCGCTCATTCCTGAAGAGTGACAAGGAGGGCCGTGAGGGTCTTTTGGGCCGTCGAACGCTAGCAGGCATGCTGAGCGAAGCGCTCTGTTCACGTGCACGTCGCGTGAGCGAGAGAAGGGGGCGAGACATTGAGGACGGCGTGTTTGATATGGAGGATGAGGTACCGTTTGCATGTCGTGCAAGGGAATCAGGGAAACCATTCAGAGGCGGCAAAATAGATGGTGCGTTTATTGACTTGATGACTTGCACCTTTCTCAAGAGCCTGCAGATATCTCAGTATTGGTCGCTGTCATATCGCCCGCTACTGACGTCGTCCGGAGCTCATTGTAAGCACCCGGATCTAATGGGTCCACTCAACGGATTGCACCTAGTTTTTTTGTTTTGTTTTTGGTCTTCAGCACTCATCGCTCCATCGCATTTGCATATGTATTACGATTTACCTTGGCAATGCTCTCGTTCATGTTTTGTATAGATACAATTGCGCTGTACCGGAGATTTATAGCAGCATATTTTGTACAGATTATCTAACCGAAGTTGGGAAGTAATTTGATTTTGAGCTACCCAAAGCTCCCTTTGTCGTTCTTCACCATTCTACTGCATGAACTGTGATCCGACCATACTGCCAATCCCAGTCTAATGTGGCACTAGTTTTTGGGTATCCAAGATCTGGTAACATAAGACGGAAGATAGCAGTCGTTCTTTCTTTTCAAGATGCCCTGCTCTTCGACGCAGGCTGGTAAAGTCGTGCCACACTCATGCCCCCAGTCTCATTCTGCTAGACCATATCCCGGATCTGGTTGCATGAAATGTAAGATGGCAGTCGTTCATTCAGGAAGTGCGGGATTTAGCTGTGACGCAGAGTCTACGCAGACTGTATGCAGATTCCACAGCTGGGGGACAGGTCTGCCCAAAGTACCATCACCCCGCCTACCATCGATAGCTGTGGTGCAGGGATGGAGGTGACACCAACCGGTGATGACATTTTCGTTTTCACTCCCGATGATGGCTAGTACTGTTGACAAGAATGACGGGATGGCGTGTCGTGGCTGATTCGGTCCCTGGTCCCCTACGCATCATGCCTTGTACGGAGGACTACCCGAACTGAGGTATTCAATTCCTACTTTCCGTCTACAGCGTGACCCAGCTAGGTTGAATTGGTTCAGGAAAAGCTCCTTGTGAACTTGTCTTATGGTGGAGTGCTCCTTCCTACTGCGTTCCCATTATGATTGATGCCTAATCATCGCTGCAGTCGCGTGAATTTTTTGGGCTGCCTCTCGGTTTCTCTCTCTCTCTCTTTTTCATTCCGTCTTTCATACCGAATGGAACCAGATCGGTCTCTGCTTGCCTATTGCACTCGGCGTTCGCTTCATTAAAGCCAATGACCGTCTTCCTTCTTCTATGGGTCTGGCTAGGAGACCATCGTCCTAGGCCTAACACGACTTTTCTTACGGTGGGCTACTCTTAGAATGGTATATGCATGTCGTCAAAGGTTGTATGGCTCGAAGAAACGAAGAATCGGGAGACAAATGCTCCTAGAATGGTACATATGGTACATCAACAATCATAGCAGACACATGGACTCAGAAAAAGGCTATTCCTAAAATGATACGTATCGTACACCAACGACCTTGCGGACTCGGAAAAAGGATACTCCTAGGATGATACATATCGTACACCAACAATCACGGCAGACGTACGGACTCGGAGAAAGGATAGATGATACATATCGTACACCACTGATCATGCGATCCGCAGACGTGCAGACTCGGAGAAAGGATGAGTAGAAATCAAACATAAAATCAAACTGATAGCCCCAGCGACGCACTAGTAGCAAAACTTGAAACACAACACACCAAAGATGAGAGCCACCAGCGCCATTCTCTGTTGTCCATTCATTATTTCTTCGTTCATCGGAGCGTCTCCTGCCCTCCCTGTAAACCAGTCAAACCTGTGCCCAATGAGCATAATTTCTCCACGCTCAAGTAAGCCGATCAACCTCCCACCCTCGCTCGCCATCCTGATCAGCGCACTTTCGGCGACTGCGACAGCCCATCCTGGTCCTCTCAGTGAAGACCTGAGAGCTTCTGTGCGATTCGTATCTCTCCACAAATGACGGTACATATCGTGCACTATGTTTGCAATGACCGTCGCCATTGCGAGGCTCATTGAAACAATGAACACGATAGAGCTCCTTGTGAAGAGGTACATTAACGCGCCTAGGACTGTCGATGCTGTGCTGATCAAGAGCAGCTCTGCGCTGTTGGGAGATTGATCTAGATACGTCAGATTTGGGTAGAGCTTGATGAGCCCCCCGTCGCCTTTGGACCACATGTAAAAACGCCAGTACGATCTTTGACCATCACTCCACCAAGGGTGAGTCGCGACGACACGAGGAGCGGGATAAAAACCTTCGCCCCCGTGAGCAACAGAGAAGTCGCGCTTCTTCCGACAGAAATCGATATCTTCTCCTCCGCCTGTTTTCGGGAATTGTAAGTCAAATTCCACACCATCTTGAACACGACGGGCGATGAGATTGGCTGTGACACCCCAGGGCATGTCACTCTCGTTCTGTGGCATCTTCACGGCGATGTCCCAAAAGTAAGTCACGCCAGCAAGATGAACGGCGTTAGTGAAGATAGTGCTGGCAACTGGGAAATAAATGTTTCCAATGAAACCAGCAGCCTGTGGATTCGAACGAATGGCTTTCTCGGCCTCGATCAGAATGTCACCTTGAGGCGTGATATCGTCGTCAAGAAATAGAATCCAATCTGCGGCAGATTCCTTCATGCCTCTGTTTCGTGACGCCGAGGCGCCAAGGTTACTCTCATTGACACGGATGCGAACATCTGAGCGATGGGCATATTTTGCCTCTAGCTCGGTGATTTTCGGTGAGTGCGGGTTGTCAATGATGACTATGAACATAGTATCACAAGTTGGAGACTCCTTGAGGGCGAGGATGGGATCGAGGAAAGCGAGCACAACCCGGTAGCTTGGAATGACGATGTCCAGGGTCATTTTGCGAGTAGCGGCTGGGAAAGACGTCGCCAACGATGCTTCCAGCACTGATGCCGCTTCGGTCAACGGGCCGAACGTCCATCCATCTGCATGTTGTTGGATGTAGCGTGCAGGTAGGCTTCCGCCAATGCCATTGGAAAGTCTTGAGGGTATCATTCGAGAGCAGCCCCATTTGCGGTACAGCTGGAAGAGGAATGGGTCCCCATCTTGATTAATAAAAACCTTGGGTATGACTTGGCCGCCAAAGGTGTCCATATGAGTGCGGTGGATAACGGGGAACGTGGGCATTCCGGGAAAAGTCACATCTGTGAAGGCGACACATCCCATGCCTTGAGGGACATGTTCGTGCTGTGCAATCAGCGTGAACTGTTCGTGGATGTCTCTCATCCAGCCTTCATCGAGGAGAACGACATCATCGCCCATTAGAACAAGATAGTCTGCCTTTTCCTTCCAAGCCCGGTGTGCACACTGGCGCCAAATGGCGCAAACATGACCACGGGATACGTTGCAGATCTCGGTAGAAACATCCGTGATTCCCTCTTCCGATAAGAGCGATTCAATGTTCAACATTTCACCGTTTCCCGCGGGGCGCAGGAGAAACTCATCATCTGCATCAATTCCCAAGTATATCTTCACCTGAAAGTGGACGAGTCCAAGTTCACGAGTGTCACGCCATGTGGTGCGCACAAGAGACTTTGCAAAGATCCGAAGGTTATCGAGGCTCTTCTCCGGTCCCTCGAGACCACGGGATGTGATGGGAAGTAGGATGGCGAATATAATGGTGGGCCGATTCAAGTATATGACCTTGCTCGTTTTAAAACTGCTCAGCAGCTCTGTCTGGGCAGTCTTGGCGTTATCACTGAGCATCTTCTCCATCTCCCCTCTGATCCAGCCCGCGGTCTTCATCATACCGGACCTCGAGAGTTATCTTCGGAGTCCAGCTCAATGTCTTCGTGATGAACTCGTTGTTTGAATTACGGGCATGGACGCCAACAGGACGAGAATCATCCATGTATCTGAAATGAAGATCTCCTACGTCCATGCCTGCAGATTGCATGGCAATCTTCGTGAGATCATCGATGGTCACCGAGCAATCAGATCCAATGTTCATTGGTTCGCTGCAGTCGGATTCAAGAAGAAGGAGAATTGCTTCGACACAATTGTCAATGTAGAGGAAGCTTCGCTGTTGCTTCCCATCTCCCCAGATCTCGATTTCATGCTGGGTGCTAGGATCCATGTGTGCAGCAAGCGCCTTTCTGAGCTGCGAAGCGGGCGCTTTTTCATGCCCACCAACCCATGCGCCATATGGGCCAAAAATGTTATGAAATCGAGCAATGCGTATCTGCATCTTCTCGACAAACTGCATCAAAAGCAGCTCGGAGTTCAGCTTTTCAAGACCATAGAGGCCTTGCGGGTTTGGGGCTCCGGAAGACCATACATCATGCTCGCGGAGGGATACGGGATTCGTTCCATGGTGCTGCAATGATGTTGGATAAACACAGGCGGAGGATGCATAGAAGAAACGCTGAATACCCCGGTCTACAGCGGCATGTACGAGGCTGAATGTCATTGTTGAATTGTCATTGTAAATCACGAAATCGTTTGCTTCGTGGATTGCACCCATGCCACCCATTGTCGCGGCAAAATGCATGATTGTGTCCATGCTCTGAACAGCGCTTTCACAAAATGACAGATCGCAGAGGTTTCCAACGAGAACCTCATTCGAAATGCGCTCGTTGAAATATGAGGTCCGCTTGATATCTGCGATGCGAACATAGTGGCCCTTCTCAAATAATGCCTTTGCAACATATGACCCCTAGGGAACATTGAATTCAACATTGCTCCATGTATATAGCAAAAAGGCCCGTACAATGAAGCCATTCCCGCCGGTAACGAGAAACCGACGCGGGCTGCCTGTGGTCGCCATTGTTTCTTTGACTGAAATATTTGAGTCCGTCGCTGTACTATAGTTCGGAAACATACCCACGAGCTGCTTCGACCGACTCAGGGGAGATTGTATGTACCTTTCTATCGATAATGTATCAGAGGATGGTCAACACGAAACGCGAGTGAGCGCGTCTATTGATATGGTGGGCAAAAACTGTGCAAAAGTGAGATAGGATATAGGATCGACGAGCCCAAACACATGTAAGCGTGTGCAGAGAATGTATTTATACCTGTTTATACTATAGCAACGGTGCTAGTGAGAGAAGTACATCATCGGAGGTTTGGTCATTTTACCTCCTGCAAAATTTCAATCAAAAGCAGATCTAGACCTGGCTAGAGCATTCTAGACCTAGCCTGGAACGCTCTGGGGCGCTCTAGACTGCATTTCGAATGTGATTTCACTAGTGGCAAAATGTGGTAAAATGTCGAAACCTAGACTGGTGACCCTCTATGAGGCAAACAGTCGATAGAGGTGCCTCATAGAGGGGCTGGTCACGAGTCTAGTCGAAACCCTCGCTGTGTGAACCTGATATGCACCATCACCCTAAGATTCGAATCAGAATACACAAAGACCCTTCAAGATCCTAAAGGTAACGAAATTTTACCAAAAGTAAGGGATCACTTGACAAAATAACTGATACGACGGTCTGATGGACTCCTGCTATGTATAGACAGGTACAAATCACAAATTTTGGAAGGCGTCAAGAAACAGCACCAGGACTAGTTCATAACACCTTATGTACCAATTGGTCAGCTCCACTCCTCGTGCACATATTGAGATGCTCACATTGATTATCAACCTGCAGCCAAACATGTCTGCATCCACAGTTACTGATCTGTCGGTATCTACAGGTGAATACGAGTTTACGCCAACACAAGACTGGTTTACCTATCATATTCCATCCTGGAAAAGCCTCTTCCCACTCGTGACTTCGCCTGAGCCACGTATCCTAGAGATCGGGTCCTGGGAAGGGCGCTCCGCAGTGTTTCTACTCACCACGCTCTGCGCTCAAGGCGGTGAGATGGTCTGTATTGACCATTTCGACCTCATGCGTACTCCCGCGGGACGTGAGCGGCACCACAAGCTCTCACAGAATCTTCAACGGACGGGTCGCCCATTTCGCATACTCCCGCAGTTCAGCGTCCCCGCACTATATGCGCTCCTGGAAGAGGAGATAGTGCGGGACGCGAGCGCTGGATTTGACTGGGTGTATGTGGACGGATCGCACCGCGCAGATGATACACTCTTAGATGCAGAACTTGCATGGCGCCTCGCGCGTAAGGGATGCATATTCATTTTGGACGACTATAATTGGCCCGAGCAGCCCGTCGAAAGTGTTCACCATCCCCGCCGCGGAATCGATGCATTCCTTGCGCTCCATGCAGGGGAGTATGAACATCTGTCTAAAACCGCAGAGCAATACCAGATGATCTTGAGGAAGACCAGTGAGATGCGAATCGGATTTCTCGTAGACCAGAGAGCTGAGCGGCGCTTCGCAAGCGCTCTGGGCTTAGGGATCTATTTGGTCCTCGCCATCGACACCTCGTATGCGATGGCAGCAGCTGTTACAATTCGCAGCGCCATCGAAAAGACCGTGGGACGTATGACAATTTATATCGTGGACTGTGGAATTTGTGTGGAAGACAAAGAAAAGATTAAGTCGTCGCTTCCCGAGCGACACGATGTTACACTAGTATTCCTGGATCTTCCAACTGGAAGTCTAGCTGCAGTGCTAGGCGTAACCTGGGCGAAAGTTGATATGATGAAGATCTTGCCAGTGGAGCGGGTTTTGTACCTGGACGCAGACATGCTGGTGCGCAGGAGCCTAGAGGAGTTGTGGAACACTGATTTGGAGGGCTCCTCGATTGGTGCAGCGATGGATGTTGGATTCCCAATGGGTCATGATGGCGTCTCACGAAGGCGGTACTTCAACGCAGGCATGCTCCTGATTGACCTAGCAAAGGCAAGAACGCGTCTGTCTGAGCTTGAGGCTCGGGTGCGTGAGATGAAAGACGCTCGCTATCGCGACCAGGACGTGCTAAATCTGCACTTTGCTGGCGATTGGACCGAAGTGAACCTGAGCTGGAATGCGCAGGGACTCGGAACCTACGCGGAGATTGGCTCGGCTGATAGAGATATCCTGGCATTGGGAGACATGAAGGATCCCGGAGTCGTGCATTTCACAGGACCAGTTCATCCTGATCTTGTGGCGGTGCTCAATCCGTTCGTGCAGCCGTACACGTCCAAACCTTGGGGTTATGCAGGCGCACCAGGACACCCGTTCAAAGACGAATGGTGGGGTGTGTTGAATGAGACGGCATGGGCAGGGTGGCAGGGATCGACACAATACCATGAGATGTGTAAGAGAGAGAAACAGAAAGCGATTCAAGATTCAATCACGAAATTCGAGACTCGAGTACAGTTCTACTAAAGGCGACGTTTCATCAATTTCTCTTGATCGCCATGAAATAAGTACTGATATTGTGTACCTTTTCATTTATCGTTTGTAACATTAGTTGGTGACTATCGCAGTTATGACAAAAGATGATCTCGACGTCGTAGTGGTTCGGATTTCTTGTCCAGACCATGCGTATAACTTGATATTGGCAGGTTACACTGCAGCACTCTCGGGACCTCCCTACTGCCTATGATCTAAGCTTCACTTGGAGCGAGCGCAACACCAGACGTTGACGCATGAGCTGAAGTCCCCCGGCACTTGCCGAGTCAGGTTTGTCATCTTTTGGTAATCCGATTTCCCACTGATAAAAAGGGCTCATCTGCCAAGTACCCATTGCACCTCACTTCTATGTAACATGTGAGTGTTACTTTTCCAGTTGTCGAATGACGCTTAGATGCTTCGGGTGATTTGACATCGAAAGAATGTTGGATTGCGATTAGTCGGGGTGGATGTAATCCTATTGTCTCGGATGTGACTCTGCAAGACCATGTACCCAGGTGCTGACTTCAATCCTGCCGCAGATTATTACAATCGGTCGTCCCGCCCACTGCTACCGCTACTGTAAGGACAAACCTTACCCCAACTCGTGGTGTGGCTGACACCAAGGTCCGTTCATTCACACCTCGTCACGAACGTTCTCATTCCGTTCCTATAGATCAGAATTTTCGACCTCGGCCGGAAGCGTGTTTCTGTGGACGAGTTCCCTTTCTGCTGCCATCTCGTCTCCGACGAGTACGAGTAGTTGAGCCCCTAGGCGCTTGAAGCAGCTCGCATCTACGCCAAGAAGTACGTTATCAAGACGTCTGGCAAGGACTCGTTCCACATACGTGTCCGAGTCCACCCATTTCACGTCACTATATAATCAACAAGATGTTGAGTTGCGCAGGTGCCGATAGGTTTGCGACTCGGATATGAATTCGTGCTATATGTTTTACGTTTTCCATCCAGTTTTCAGACTGGTATGCGCTCGCGTGGGTGAACATAGGGCAGATCATCCTCTTCATCCGTTGCAAGGAATCGAACGATGCGGTCATCTAGGAGGCTCTCCACCACGGATGGTACAAGTTCCCAGGCTGGCAAAGGATTATTGTCAAAGAAGCGTGGCTTTACAGATATGGGCCGTGAGGATCACTTGAAGCTTAAGGAGGAGAGAAGAGTTTCTAGTGGGTATAATTTTATGCGGTTATCTGGGATATTCTAAGTTGACGCATACGATGTTCAGGGATGGAGCTTATCTGAGCCAGCTGGGCTCGTTGGAGCGTACACAGCTTAGATATGAGGTGATAACATTCACTCTCACACCGAGGAGACGGCGCGATTGACAAAGTACTTGACCTTCAGACGGTGTACAACTCCAAGCATAGATATGTGGTGATAACATTCACTCTCACGCCAAGGACACGGCGCGATTCATAGACAAAGTATTTGACCTTGAGACAGAGTGAGACTTGCCCTTTTATTCACTACATCATCCAATGTGGGTGATGGTTAGGGGAACGAGGGCAAAGATTAACAGCCTGCATGCTAGAATTTTGTTATTGACACAAACGGGAAGGTGTTTGTCGTTGTACTGCATTGTAGGTACACCTATCGTGTGATTTGTAATATGAAATGAGTGGAGTTAAACGTGGATTACACGAAGCGTTGGTGAGGTAAACTTAATGTTTGCAGTAGGTAAAAAGCAGACCGTTGACGGCGGCCAGCCGGCTTTATAACGTTAGACTAACGTGAATTAAAGCACCCAGCATCCAAAGGTGGATGCTTCAACACTTCTTCTAAGTACCAACCCCCAAAATCGACTTTTAAGTTCTACTCCTCTTGGATGATCTTGTTGCAGACCGCCCACCATGCCTTTTGAGCGATATTTAGCACATGATGAGCCGCAGCGGAGTCAGCAGTACTCTAATCACTACGGCGATTACAACGATGGCCACTATAATGTTGATGACGGTCATGCTTACTCTAATGGGCTTCAGTTTCAGATACCTCAGTTCATGTACAATGGACCTCCAATATTAGCCCCAGGTGGTGGTGCGGAGGTCCTACCAGCTGGTCTTCTTGACAGTCCAGGTTCGTTCGCATCATCCTGGTTTGCAAACAATGGCTTTGCCCCGTGAGTACAAATAATACCTGTGATATCCTCTAATGCTCATTTTTCGTATAGTTTTCGTTCTTCTTCTCGGTCGAGGCACCCTGTGAGCGTCGAGGCAGCATCTGGTGCTAGTAATGCGCAATCGAGCAATTGCTACGATGCCTATTCGAATGTACCTCATTCTATACCGTATCCCCAAGTCGACTACCCTCACCCACCCCCACCACCTCCAATCCAAACTACCTTGAATTCCTCTTTTACAGCTGCAGACATCCTCAAATTTAATGCTGCAACTAGCTTCTCTGCACCATCCCCCCTAGGTCTTCCTGTTTACTCCTCCTCTGGTTTCGACCTCCTTTCCCTCCTCTCTCGCGTAGTCTCCCGTCCCCACCCAATCGTCGTCCTCGGTCCCGTCGACAGTTCTTGCTCCTTTACTGTCGTCGATGTTCGTCGCCATGACTGTCCCATCATCTACGCCTCCCCCACCTTCTATCGCCTCACAGGCTATGCTGAGCACGAGGTTCTCGGTCGCAATTGTCGCTTCTTGCAGTCCCCCGATGGAAACGTACAAAAGGGCGAGGAGCGTCGCTTCGTCGCACCAGATGCTGTGGCGCATTTGAAAAAATCTCTCTCTGCGGACAAGGAGTGCCAAACTAGAATCACCAATTACCGCAAAGGCGGACAGCCCTTCACCAATCTCGTCACTGTGATTCCCCTCAGGGGTGGCATATCAAACCGTCCAGAAGAAGCGGACGAGGTCGCCTATCACGTCGGTTTCCAGGTCGATCTTACAGAACAACCCAATGCGATTCTGCAGAAACTGCGCGATGGGAGTTACATCGTCAATTACACCGTGGGCGCAGGCGCACCGGTGCCATCCCCGCTCGGGCCTCCATCCAGAGGTCGACTTGCCTTGCCGTCAAATAGCGTACTGAGCAAAGAATTGCGTAGTCTGATCACAGACGCCAAATTCACCTCATCGGTCCCCCTCTCCACAAGTGTCAATATCCCTCCATCTACAGCCACCCCTGACAAACCTGACACTCACGACGGCAACCAGCTCCTGCACATGCTCCTCCTCGAAAAATCCCCCGACTTTATCATCGTTCTCAGCCTCAAAGGCGCCTTTCTCTACGTCGCCCCGAGTGTGCGCCTTGTCCTGGGATACGAACCCGAGGAGCTCGTCGGAAAGAGCATATCTGACTACTGCCATCCTGCAGACCTCGTCCCACTCATGCGCGAGCTCAAAGAGTCCTCTATTACGCCCAATACCCCATCAGCCGACTCCACTTCCCCAATACCACCTAGCTCACTAAATCTACCCAGCCAACCCAAAATAGTCGACCTCCTCTTCCGGGCCCGTGCCAAATCCTCTGAATACGCTTGGATCGAGTGCCGGGGACGCCTCCACGTCGAACCTGGTAAAGGTCGCAAAGCCATCATCCTCTCCGGTCGTGGCAAATGGATGCCCTCGCTCAGCTGGCGCTCGATCGCCCATGCTGGCGGGCTTGGCGAACAGGAGGTATGGGGCATGGTGAGCGCAAACGGGACCGTACTCGTCACCAGCGCCAGCGTTCGCGATATCCTTGGATGGAGCGTTGGTGAGGTTATCGGCAAGTCTCTGGGTGCGATGGTCATTGGTGGGGATCGAGGTCGTGTGGAGGCGGCGATTCAACGCGCCAATGGAAATGAGACGCAGATACGTGGACACGCGGGGAGCGAGCCGTCTGCAGTAGTATGCATGATGCTGCGTAAAGATCGTGGCACAGTGCACGTGCGGCTCGTAATCTACTGTCCACCCATCCCAATCCTAAATTCGACGCCCTCCCAAGCGCCCTCCCCATCACTTGCTCACCCGCTCGTCATACAAATCACGATACTCAGTAACTCAAGCAGCTCCAATACGCTGGTTCACGCTGAGGCTAATGATATATTCGATGAGCTAGATACCGCGCGGGGAAGTAGTTGGCAGTATGAGCTGCAGCAGTTGCGGTTTGCGAATCAGAGGTTGTATGAGGAAGTTGATGCGTTGGAGGTGCGTGGGCCGGAACACCACCAGGAACAGCAGCACCAACAACACCAACAACACCAACAACACCATCAGCAGCAATACCAGCATCTGACGTTGGTCCACCCACATGATAGTGCCGACTGGTCGACGCTCATGGGTAGCCACACGAGCCCTGCGTTGTCGTCGTCATTGGCACACATGAATCCTGCAATCCACATACCCGCTTCGACATCGCTCAAGCGTACATGGCACTCTGAGGACGGGCCTGGGTGAGACAGATTTTGTTAGTTTTCTCTCTTGGTTCCCATTCGGACACTGTCAATACCCCCCTGCTTGGCTCTTTTCTAATCATGTTTCTCGCATCGCACACGCTATCGCCACACCCCAACATCGCTATACATGCATGCTACATGTAAACATCTGTACGTTGTCCGACAAGCTCTGCGTGATGCTGTCCTTGTATATGAGTACTTTCATCTTCATGGTTTTTTATTTTTTTTTGCATTTCGATTTGGCTGTGGTATCGTGTACATTGTACTAATAACACAGTGTCATAAGGTCTGGGCTCTGGTCCCGAGAACGAGCCAGTCAGTCACAGTCAGAATCGAGTAGAAACTTTGCACATGGTGTACATCGGCTCCTCTAATATGATCAACCCCGGGAGCACGGACTGCCAGGCTTGCTACTGCTCGAAAGTCTATTGATATGGATTCATACATCCGTTCCACACTAACGCTTCCATAGATATCAGCTCCAAACCACCTCCCGAATGCCTCGTACGCTGTCCCACACCGGTCAGTGCACGCCCCCGACAAACGCGCATGCTACCCACTAATCTCGACAACGGCACCCCATGTACCCAAAATATCGGAGCCTGAAAATCCTGATCGATGCTCTGCTAGGCTCTGCCCCGTCAGCGCCGTCACGGTCGTGTGCATTACATGTAAGTCCAAATGAGGGGGAATGGTGCTACGCGAGATTCCCCCGCCCTTGTCGGTGAATTTGATGGGGGTATCTTCCTTGCCCCTCGACAACGGCACGAGGGGTGTTTTTGAGCTCAGGAGATGCGCAAGAGGTGCGGCCTACGATGTATACGACTGTTCTACTAGTATGTTGAATTTATTTTCCACCTGGATGCTTGTGCGAAAGACTCATAGATCTAAAGATTCTCCAGGTTCAGTTTGCAAGATCTTGCACATACCAGTAAGGACTGCATGATCCCCCCAGTCAGTTCAACGCACAGCCATGGCATTGGCATGAATTACCAACATGGAGAATACTTAATTATGGCAGGCGGCAATACGACAATGACGCAGCCAGTGCACATATGTGATTCGGTCCTCAAAGTCTCAAGTGCGTGAAACAGATCGTCTGTATTTATATGTCTACCTCTTATTCCAACGATAAATTTTTCTGAATGATCTATTAGTAGCGAGAGTCAACTTAATCAATGCAGGCTGCAGACCCCGTAATTGTTCTTTTCCTCATGGTACGTTCTTTTCGCTTCTACATGACAGAACAAGTCGACAGGTTGAAGGTGGGCCTCTTGTTCGCGTTTGGCTGGTCTCAATTCACTGAAGGCTTTCTTTCACATATACTGAGGTAGGTTCTACAAAAGATCGCTCTGTAGAAGCCGGTTATCAAGTTACAGGTTATCCCGACTCATGACGTTTTCTGGCTGGTGGCTTTGGCGCTGCGGGGACTTGAACCTTACCTCATGTCGGAACCGAACAGGGGAGGATCCGGGAAGCCGATTGGAAAAGAACTTAAAGGGCATAAGTATGTAATCCCTGGTTCAGGACCTCATTTCGTCTGAGTATTCATGCTCAGGCGTGAGCCCTTCCTCACCAGAATTGTTGTCATACAGTTGCCGCGGGCTCGATATCACAGCTAGCTTATGGATATCGTTGATTGTTTCCGGTTGAACTGGAACGAGAAGGCGGCTTGTCTGCCACTAGGGTTGACCGGCAAAGTGAACCACATGTTGGATGTATCCGAGATTTCGATGAGGTGTGTGATACGATCAGCTTTGACGAAATATTCCTGCTTGACATATAAGCCGCATCTGTTATCACTCTTATCATTGTCGCCTGCTGCGTGATTCTCTACGCGCATGGACACCAGGTGCATGGCGAAGGACATTTCAGATTTACAACAGGTGCACAGACCTGAGGCCTGGTGGTTGGCACGACGCGGAATGCCATTTGATTGTTGGAACTTGTATCGTCCTTCCAAGATGACTGGGCTAGTGATGTCAGATGATTTCAAACGTACACGGATCAAGGTATGTCGAGAACCCTTCCGGCGGACGTCGTCACGCAATCTATTCCTGTATTTCTCTTTCAATTAGTCGGCAGATCCTTGAATTATATTCAAGTGCTCGTCACAAGTCCTGCAAATGTGATCGCGGGTTTGACGTCTGCGGCCTGTTTCCAAATTGCAAGTTCGTCTGCGTGGAACCCCTGCCGATTCGGGTCCCCGGGGGAGTGTCTTCAAGGCCACAAGCAGTACAGCGTTGCTTTTAATCTCGATGAAAAGGGGCTTGTGATCGTATGTATGGCCGGACGCACATGGCCAGCCACACCGGTTCTGCGTTGTCGATGTGTGACACTCTGAGGACAGTCTGATCAGGTCCACGCAGATTTTGTTAGTATCCTGAGGCTAGCGCTCTTGATTCCCACATGGAATCCATCGCACATCGCTATCAGTGCTACACGCATGCAAAATCATGTAGACATCTGTACGCAGCCCGACAAGCTCTGCTTTGTGCTATCACTGTACTTTTGTGGTACCGGCACCCTTTGGATTATTCTTTCTGCATCTCGATTCTGCTATTATATACAGTACAATGTACAACGTCTCAGCAACACATTGGCCGACCGATACAGACGACAGACACGAAATATCGAGTGCCAGATCTCTTCCTCCCCATGTCAACTCCTCAACGAAATAGTGTTTGTTGTATTCCAATTTTCGATTCTGCTATGTTACTAATGTAAATATATACATTGCATTAATGATGCCGTGTCATAAAGCTTGTGAAACAGTCGTCTGTCTGGTCCCGAACGAGCCGGTGAACTACAGTCAGTACTTGTCGAGTGGATCTACTAGTAGGTCCCTCCCTATATTGTGTACATAGCTCTTCTACCGCAAATATGATCAATCAGATGCACGCGGATCATGGAAGAGGCTCCCGGCTACTCGAAAGCCTATTGAGGTGGATGTATACATCCGTCCCGTACCCCTCCATAGATATCAACCTCAAATCGCCTCCAAAATACCTCGCATACTGTCAACAATACATATCAGCGCAAAACCCCGACAAACGCGCACGTCACTCACCAATCTCGACAATGGCAGTCCATACCCAAATCCTGCCATCGGAGCCTGAAAATCGCTAGCCTGAAAGTCTTGATCAATGCTCTGTCCCGACATAGTCGTATACATGTATGTCCAAATGAGGGGAATGGCGCTACGCGGGATTCCCCCGCCCTCATCGGTGATTTTGATGGTGATGTCCTCCTTGCCCTCAACAACGATGACTTTGATGGGCGGGTATGGTTTTTCGTCTTGTGCATCGTGGCCGAAGCGGTCGACGACGGCACGAAGGGAGTTTTTGAGGAGCTCGAAACAGATGTGGGAGAGATGGCCTGGGACATAAGGGAAGATGAGGTTGGGAGGGCAAATGAGCTGAACAGGGGGGCCTTTGAACATGGCGTAGTGTTCCTCGCAGACGAAGCGGGCATTTTCGATGGCTTCCTGTACGATATCGTGTACATTCTGCGGCGAAGGAAGGGTGTTAGTGAATGGGGAAAGACAGAGAACAGCAACGTACAGCTTTAGTGCAGATGATGCCTACATAGTCTTTGTGTGGCTGTTGCGTGTTTAGTGCGACGTCTGAGGAAAAGCAACGGAGATGAGATGAGACAATGATAAGGAGAAAAACTAAGAAAAACTAACGTTGGCCGATCAAAAAGCGGATACCAATACGGCTCATGTAGAATCTATCAAGCCAAGCCTGTATATCAAGGCCAATGTTCTTTGCGTTCTGACTGCGCTTCCATTCTAGGACGCCCTGTGCGACTGTTGTGACTGTAGGGTCGTGCCTGCGTTTGATGGCCTCGAGCATGCGGGTGAAACGGGCATTATAGTCGAGAACGGAGGGTGGCCAGTCGATGGATGATGACTTTGCGTAATATCTTGTACTAAGTGAGCATGGTATGCATGGATTGTAGGGGGATAAGGGGGTACGAACCTGCGTTCCAAAGGGACCCTGAGCTTGACGTTACCGATGCCGTTTGCATTGCCCTTGAGACGGGATAAGTTGAAGAGAGGGTGATCGTGGTCCTGGAGGGCGGCAAGACTTGGGTTTGGGGTACTGTCAGGTAAGAAGATATCCTGGCCTGTCGAGCAAAGCTGCTGGCGAAGGTGTTGTGGGAGATGGACGGGAGGAAAGCTGATGAGTTCCTGTACAAGATCCGGTGAGAAGAAGTGGAGATAAAAGAAAATGGGCTACAGCGGACCTCGAAGGACTGAGCATACCAATTCTTGACCTTTCGTATGGAAGGCATGTCACTGAGATTGTGGGGGAGTTCATCGAGCTCCTTGACACGATGCGCAAGGCGGACGGGCAGCTCTTCTGACCATGATGTCAGAGTTAGTCGAACCTAAACAGAGATTAAGTTACCTGCAAGGAACTGGCTGGCCTTAAGGAGAGTTCCCTGACTTGGATGTTGACCGAAGAGCACCATTTGCTGCAGCGAGACTGTAGATTATAAAAATTAAAGATCCGGGGCAATGGGTTATGAGGATATCAGATGACATACCGCCCGTCTGAGGAAAGCTTGCAAAGTGGTGAATCTTGTCCCATAGGGCTGGAGAGATTCGAAAAGCAGCAGACATGGCATCGACGAGTGTTAGCTCAAGTAGTAGTTGAAGCGTTTGATGTAGCAGGTTCAAGTACTTAACACAAATGGATATGACTCGGATTCATTCCTCGGTCTTTAAATCATCCGGATCGCATTGTTTGCATGTGAATTTCATTTCAGATCGAGTCTAAGTCAATTATCTAAAACAGCGGCTGTGAGCCTCACCACTAGAGGCTAGCCACCAACGGCCAAGTCCACTCATAAGTACAGCCCTACATCAATAGGCTCGTCGATAGGCTCGTCTGTGGGCCACTAGTGGACATAGTGCGTTCCAACTTCCACAATCAAATAAAGAACCTCGTGTGAGCTCTCCTATTATCTTTGTGCGCGCGCCTATCGTGTGACGTGGAACCCCGCAGCCACTGCTTCATATCGCCCACCACTAGTATCTTCTACATTGTTGCAATCTTGCTGAGTCTCCTTTCTGGTACGAGTCATGTTTTTTTTAGTTCGGTGAGTTGTTTCGTTTCTCTTCTTTTGTTCAAATGCATCTCCGAGGCGGCGAGGCCCCGAGCAAGCGAAAAAGTCTGTCTGGCAAAACTTCATGAATGATCTTGGTGCTGCGTAGTTTCAGCACGGACCCGCGTTCAGACATCGTTCCAGAATAAGCGGGACAGAGGATTCGTTTTGATATATGTCAAGGTATCTCCACAAGAGACAGAAATTACTGATGCTCACGATCAATCATGTCAAAAATTTCGCGCTTCAGAGATCAGCTGGGGTCATTCCGGGGTCTTTGCCTAACTCACGAGCCTCGACAATCTTCGAACCAACCGCAATCTCTCAATAAACTAATTCCAGCCTGCTCACATGCTGCATTATCTGCACAACGTGTTTGTACATTTCCTGCTCCGACTCCACTTCCGCACCACCTCGGACCAGCCCGACAATGCAAGGTGCCCTCGCTTGGAATTCGGGATAAGCTCTTATCTCCGACCCTTAGAATGAAGATCTAGGGCCTGCCATACAGGTCCAACGGTTGTACCCCGCACTACTAGTAGGCTGTCAGAAACTGTCATATAGATTGTCATGCGTTGCTGTAATGTTTGGTCATTGCTCCCGACATTCACTACCGCTGAGTTTGTGCGGCAAGTACGCTTAAGTACGTTGGAAACTGCCGCCAGGAAGTGCCAGGCTGTGCCAGGGGAATGGTTCAATGGTTTCAACTTTCGGTGCATTTCGGTGCATAAGATGACAACTCAGGCTGACGGGAGACACCGACTCGGATTCAGACTCCACGGTGCCACCTCATAACAGTGACCCTGGTTTCCACCAAATTCCCATTCCGCACTCGGGTTCACGAGCTGTGCACGTAGGACTGATTAGTGTCACAACAGTCGCACGACTTCACAGGACAGCACACGACCTGAAAAGGGATTCAGAACAAAGTACTTTGTCAGTGCCTAAGCGCTAGCGCTGAAATTCGGGCCCGGCACATCATCTGACATCATCCAATAAATACCAATCAAACTAGGCACAGCTAGGCACCAATGTTTGAGCATATAAATATCTTTGCCACGTCTTGAAGGATTCCCAATAGGTGTGCTCGCGTACGATGACGAGCTTAAATTTCATTGAAGACATGGTCAAGGCATAATTCAACTTTGATTCATCAAAGCAGACAGATTTAAATGCTAACGCTTGATTGCGACTACTTAACATAAACTAAATTTTTCTCAAAATGAAGACAAATATTGTTAAGTATATCCGCAATAAATGTTCAAGTCCAGTCTCACATGAAACCTACATTGCCCATAACATCGAGGACCGTTTTGCCGACTCTGCATCAGCATTGGCAGTAGTTCAGGCAAATGCATCGTTACGCGTGTGCCAATGAACCCAACTGGGCAGAAGCAAACTGTTCGTTCTGAGCGTCTCACACGACAAACAAATCACGAGACGACATACTGTGCTCTCTATCCCAGACATCCAGTCTGTCTGCATCTTCTTCCCCTGATCATAAATGGCCTTGAGATTGACAATTGTCGACTCGCAGGCTGTCTTTTCTGCCTTCAACCTAGAGGTTTGCTCTTGCGCTTGAGTCAGACTATCCCGAAGGCCATTACCAGTGGTCTGTTCTGCGGCGAGTAAATTCTCCAAATGCGTGAAGTCGTCTTTGGACTTCTTCAAAGCAGAAAGGGCGCTCCGCCGAGCCTCGCTCAGGCTGTGAAGGTTCGATCTAAGATCCTCGATTTCACCTTCTAGAGCTGCAATCCGGTCGGCAAAACTCCGCACTTCGTCGTCGCGCAGAATTTGCAGTCCATCAATCTTCTCGAGGAGCCCAAGAATGGTAGACTGCGCCTTCACTCGTTCAACTCGTGAAGTGTTTTTTACGACTGCAGCGGCATCCTCCAAGAACTGCTTCGTCGCATCAGCGGTGAGCAACTTTGACGACAATCCTGCCTCCCTCATCTCGGAAAACGTGATCCTGCTATTCAACTCTTCAATCTCCTTCCTGGACCCTTCCAGAACCAGCTGAAGTTGACCATTGCATCCAAGGACTTCCGCAAGTTCAGCATCGAGGGTCGTGGCGGTGCTGTTGGCCTCAGAGAGCTGTTTTTCGAGCTCCTTGGTAGTCTTGGTCATGACGAGAAGCTCCTGGGCGAGTACAGCCCCGTGTCTGGCTTCGTTCTGCGCAACACTCAAGGCTTGGGCGAGCTCCCCTTGTCTTTCCTCTGTGGTTCGGGCGAGTTCCACCATCCGCTCCCGAAGGGTTTCTTCTTCTCTGTGAGAACTAGCGAGCCCGTCTGTCAAGCGCCTATTCTCGCTCCGCACAGCAGTCATTTCGTCCTCCATTCCTTGAACCCTAGCAAGAATCTCATTCTTGGTGCGCAAAAGCGTCTCAGCCTCTATGGAAATTGCATTTAGTGAGGCGTCCTTGTGAGCGAGCGTTACATTGAGCTGGACGGCAGCTTGCTCGTGCTCAAGAATTGTATTTTGGAGTTGAGTGATATTGTGATCGCGATCAGCGAGGCACTGTTGCAGGTCGCGCTTCCCAGATTCAAGTTCATTGGTTTCGCTCTCAAGGTCGGCTATGCGTGACTTGTGGTCATCAGCTGCGCCTGTTAGGTTGTCAAGCTCGCTCTGAAGGCTGGTAACTGTGTCTTTGAGAGTCTGGATCTCTGTCACGTGCTTCGTCATCTCCTTCTCTATGGCATCAATCTATGCGGAACGTCAACAAAGTAAGTAGACAGGGTCACATGGTGAGCTTACCGTGTTCGCCAGAGCACGCTGTTGTTGTTCATCGGTCTGTGAGGTCCTGCGGTCTGGCAGAGATTCGGGGGTACGAAGATGGTCGCGCTGCTGGTCCGCAAACACGTCTTCATCGTCTCGGTATCTCCGGTCGCGTTCGGCACCAGGAGAGCTTGGTGCAGGAGTGGGCCGCATAGAGATGTCGTGAATGATAGAGCCCGATTGGGTCCGTCTCACAACTGCATCTTGAGGCGTTCCAGCGCGTGGGGTCTGGACATCACTTCCAAGTGCGTTAATAACAAACAGAGCAGGCAGTCATTGAAAGGACTTACAATGTTGCAAAATCTGGCACTGGAAATTCTTCGTCCATGTTGTGCTGAAATTCCTGTTCATCCAGTTCTGTCAATTCTTCTTCGCGCAAGGCCGCGCACGCCCTTTCAGCGGAGAGTTTTAACATCCTGAGTTCAGCTTGAACCTCGCGTAGCTGTTCATCGCGGTCCGCAAGTTGCCCCTTCAGCTTTTGATCTGTAAGCTTCGCCTGTTGGAGCTCTCGGACCTTAGCTTGGAGCTACGTATCATGGTGAGGTGCAAGTTAAGATACTGACAACGTCAAACAAACCTCTGCCTTGGTCATCTTTGTCAAGGACCGATCGGGGGGCTTGACGGGGGACGGTGCCCGTCGCTGTCTCTTTGCCCTAGGACTTCCGCGAGCGGAAGCGCTATCTTCCTCAGCTTCTTCCTCGCCGAAAACTGACCTAAAACGAGATGCAGATATCGCGCGCTGCCGTTTATACACTGAAGGGGAAAAATGTTCGGCGACGTTTTTCCAGACAGCATCCTCTTGCGCGGGTGATGCGTCCCCAACGGCGGTCGGAAGGAACTTGCGACGAGCATATGAGAGGCTAAAAGGAATTGGGTTCGACGTTGCAATGATTTTAGCAACTAGACTTACACTTTTTTGCCCTCTGGAGTCATGCCCACATACCCACTAGAGTCTATAGGTTGCAAAACTCCCTGCTCTTCCTGCTCTCTTAAAATCAGTAGATTTCAGAGAACTCGAAATATTTAGGCGTACAAGCTTCTTCACAGCCTTTCCTACCCATGATGCCCACTGAGGTCCCAGTTTATCTTTCCTATCTTTCGCGATCTTTCTTACTGGTAACAAAGGTGATGAGAAACAATCCCCTTGCAAGCATGGACACCTTACCATGCGCACGAAGGGTAGCGAGATGTACACTGTGCCTCCTGTGCTCTTTCTGTGCCTGCGAAAATGCACTGAGAACCCCTAGATTGAGAGTCGTCAGTATCAGCGATGCCCTTTGCCATCCCTCCAAACACGCGTTAAAGGAGGTGAAAAAATTTACTCACGTTCCGCGTACGTATACTTGGACGTCTTTTTGGTTTTCGAGGCGACCATAACACTTCCGTAGTACTTGAGATTTGGCTTTGTTCGGCGGTAAGGATGGTGGTAGATTGAGTTGAAGAAAACAGGGGTCCATCTTCCAATTTTCGCCTGGGAAAAGCGGGACACGCCACTTGACTAATGGGGGCGCGCCCGAGCACGTGCTACACGTGACTAGAGATGTGACTCGTTGTAACTTATGCCTTTCCTTTTGCGGGTCGAGTTCCCTTTCTTAAGCGCCTCGTTGCAACCGCATTGTTGTTGCATCGTTGATTTTGCTTGGCTTTGCGTTCGAACTTCACCGGCACCTACCGCGAGGGGATGTGACTACGTTTTGTTCGAGTCAGTGTTTATCGACGAGTGACTACATATGTATCCCAAAACGAGCGCTCAACGAGCCGCTAACTAGATTTGATTGTTATGCTATTGTATAGCCACCGAGATTTGCCATCGCCATCATCTCCGGAGTTCTTATGACTCATGAGTACATAGTAACATACAGAAGTTGTACTTACAGAAGGCTAGGCCTAGGCCAGCCCCAAAAAAGAAAAAACATAAGTCGGCAAGCTACTAGCTATAGTAACTATAGTAAGTCCGACTCGGAAAACCACGAACTTTCAACTTCTGACGATCAATCGCGTTCCTACCATAGGACGTTACATACCCAGAAATTTGTGGTAAGGATCATCGCATCTGATCGGACATTGCAATTCAAACAACGCTGTCCTGTTTTATTTTTGATGATTGGCCTAGTGTTCTGCAAACGGCTGTAAGTGGGTTTTCGTTAGAAGTCGTCCACTCAGTTCACAAGCAATCGGTCTTGTCATTAACTCACGACAAGCAGCGGCAATGGTCCGATGCCCTTGGTCGATTACTGAGCCGCGAATCCTACAACTACCGAAGTGATCTTTGGCCCGTTTGTAGCTCGTGATCCAGGGGGTTCTATCGTTTCACTCAAGTCTGAGTTGACCGATGCCAGTCCTTGCAGTAGGTAGTGATATTAGACAATTACTATTCTACGGAACTTGTACCTTAAGTGAAGTGCGGAGTCCAGGCTCTTTCAGTATCTGAAATAGAGCCTTGAGGGAAGATTGTCACGAACCACATGTGAAAGAGGCTGACCATTTGACCAGTCCACTGTCCTGTCGCGCAAAATTCGAGGCAAACATGCTGGGAACGCACCCAGGAAAAAGATAAATACCAGGGCTGCAGAAACAAACCGGCTTCTGGCCTTCACGAACCTGATGATTAATATCCGTTGTGGGCCTGGCTGTAGATGTCAGGTAAGTAACTATTTTGTTTGCCACGCGGCGAAGCTAGCGGATGCAGGAGACTGGCTTATTGCAAGATGGGAAATGCAAAAGTCTGAATTGACAGCAAACTGACAGTGCAGTCTGATTGCGTACGGTTCACGGGACATCATACACCCGTCAACAAACCGCAGGGTCACCCACGGACTTGAGTGTGACCAAGAGGACTTGGGGCGTTTGAAGCAGCTGATACTGGCGAATCTATATTTTGAGCGCTATGAAGAATAGTCGCACACCAGGTGGAAAATAAATTAAACACACAAAACAGTCATACATGTGACATTGCGGCGCTGCAACTAACAAAAGCTCATGCATCTCCCTCGACCTTGATCTCGCATTTCACCCTCTTCTGTGGGGTCTCCGATATAGCCTGCACAACATCCTCCTCGACTTTAAACCTCTTCAGCGGGTTTGCAGATCCACTTGACTCGCCTTCCAGCATCTGATGGATCCCATCCATCGGCATGTCCTCTTCATCCTCGTCTCCACTCATGCCCTTCTTGCCCACCGCATTGCGCTTTCCAGCCTTCGTCTTCCTTGCCTTTCTGGGCTTCTTCGGAGAAGGGACGAACGTGGCGCCATTCTTCACCGCCCACTCGATCTCGATGACTCTGTTTCATGCAT
This sequence comes from Suillus subalutaceus, assembly GCF_016647625.1. Lineage (NCBI taxonomy): Eukaryota > Fungi > Basidiomycota > Agaricomycetes > Boletales > Suillaceae > Suillus > Suillus subalutaceus. The sequence goes on from NW_024540296.1 coordinate 253,680, forward strand.
GCCGCCGCGCGGAGACAAGAAAAGACAAGCAAAGAAAAACGTCAGAATTATCGCTTTGACCCGGATACCATACAAAGGAAAACATGAATAACAAAAAGTATCCACCTCTCTTTCAACTTGACGTTATCTGGGACATATGACTCGGCTTTGCGGTATAGGTCGAGCGCTACTTGAAGATCACCCCTATTAACGTCGTTAGGTAGATGCATAGCATATGTCGGGACGCGGACACGTACTTTTCGGAGTGAGCGCGGGCCAGCATCACGTACGCGCGTCCGGTTTTCTTCCGTGAAGCAGGTGAAAGCACATCTGCTAGCTGAAGTTCTTTGGTTCCGCGTTCGCTGTAAGTCATTCAGCACTGTGACATGACCTCGCCGGTAGAGCGGACGTACTATTTGTCTTCCAACTCCTCGAGCCTCGCACGAAGTTCATTATCCAGATCCCGGTGCCGGGCCATGAGCGGGGTAAGCACCCCAGTTGGAAGTCTTTGGTCCTCTTCTTTCAACTTTTCTTGCTCCCTCTCTCTTTGAAGATTCAGCTGTAATGCGATATTCTCCTTCTCCTCTCGTTCAAACTCTTCGCGCTCCTTAAGACGGCGTGCAACTTCTACTTCGACGGCTCTTGCAATCTATCGGTTTGTATTTAGTAACGTATAGGGTGATCCAGAATAGGAGCATTCGCGCACCCGCTCATCAATTTCCTTATCTGTCAACTGCATCATCCCTGAGCTACCACTTGTCTCTGCTGTCTCACTAATAAGTGCAGGCACTCCCGAAGGACGGTGTCTCTTCTGGACACCAAATACCCCGATGCCACTGGCGCGTGGTACGCGAGATCTGCTTTGACCTGCGCCAGCAAGGCTTGGTCTGGGTGCGACACGGGCGATGCTGGGACGTGGGCCACGCGATGGACCTGCAACAGCTTCCAAAGGCTGGAGTATGGCGGGAGCAAGTTTCGGAGGTGGTGGTAGGATTGCTGCAAAGTGGGGTTTGGGTTGGGGGTCGCATGTCTACAGAGCATTAAGCTTTCATGAATCATGCGACAGTTCGGTAATGGTAGCGCACCGCGTTCGTTAACCACCGGTCTGTTCTCGACGTTCTTTGTCCGCACTGCGAAGCTGAAGGTGGTTGTGAGCTGGGCTAAAGATCTTGAAATAATATAAATGTCAACCCACTTTAGCGTGTTCAGCGTATCCTGCCTAAATTTCGTTCCAGGAGCAAGATTGCAAATGAGCAACCCCACGGAGTTCCCGCCAAGGGCGTCTTGGAGGATGCGCGTGAGCTTGGAATTGCGATATGGTATTCGAGACTGCGCATGCCATCAGTTTATAAGCCTTCATATTGACCAAAAAACGCACAGCCCCCTGGTTCAATGCATGTACAACCTGCCCGAGGACACTCAGGCTCTTATTGATGGCTGCGCTCTCAGCCATCCGTGTGGGGTCGTTCCCGGTGAGTTTGTTATTCTCTGAACCAGCAAGATCAACGAGGTTAATCTTTCCTGTCAATGCTAGAAGGATATGATACATTAGCTGTCTAGGGAAGATGGAAGGTCACGATTGGGTCTTACACCTCTCTGCCGAAGAATCAGTCATCGTTACCTCCAGTGTTAACATCGCATGTGAACGAGATGAAGAACGGTTAAGGTTTGTTGCGCCCACTGAGCGTTGCTTTGATGCTTGGCTGCATTCAGAGGTAAGCAGATGCGTGGGTGTCACCCGCGATGATGCGAGTGACTAAAATAAAGTACGTACGAATAAATTGCAGTGAATTCCTCGACTGAGGCTATGGGTACGGAACTCAAGTTTGCAACAAAGACTTGGCCTACATCATTCTCTCGTACTGGGAGTTTTGGAGCCTACACATCCCGGGACATCAGTTAGCAACCTTGCCATTGGAAGACGGTCAGTAGAATTTGAGCATACCGTCTCCCGATCAACTAGCAAGTCATAACACTCGTCTTTATATATCTCCATGTACGATACTGCGAGCTCGACGTTGGACCTTAGCAGCACTGCTTTCTGTTCGAACATGGCCTGTCGCGGTGGCATTGGCAATCATGTAACGCGGAACATGCAGCGGAAAGTATACACACCTCAACAACTCTTGGAATGACACCAGGGCATGCTTTTGTTCCTTGCATTGTGTGTGTCTTACCAGAGGACGTTACGCCGTACGCAAAGATTGTTACGGTCTATGTCCATTGATATAAAAGAATCCAGAAGGAAAATTCAAGGACGTACGACGCCACTGTATACAACGTCAATGAGCGGTCTCACATCCTGCTCAAAGATCTCCTCTTGTGTAGAATCTTGGTCATAGCAACTGGTAAATCTAGTTGAATAATAAGTCGCTGCACATGACACCTAAACATGCTAGAATCGAAAAAACCCGCACTCACGGAAAGCGAAAGATTTGCGTCACGTCCCGTGGGTTGGGCACACAAATCCACGACGGTCCCTCTCCGTCTTCGTCGTGCGTAATTTGTATCCCTTGGTCGTCAATCTCGTGCTCAATGCGAGGTCGCAGACGCGCGGCGATCTTAATCTTGTGTGCGCCAGACATGTGTTTTCGAAGACCCGGCCTAGATTTGAAGAGGACTTGAGGAACTTGATTGCAAAGAAGTGTTGTCAACAGTGCAGAAAAGGATGTCAACCATAACGCGTGTACACGTGATTGTCACGTGATGGACTGACGGTAGTCCAGTGTCCATGAATATTTAAATATTTAAATTCCCACGAAACTTGCAAGTTGAACACGTTGGCCGCGCCAGCCCCTGACACATATGCATCATGAGTTATATCTCTACATACAGTCTCTACCAGTACAGGTAAAAACAGAACGGACATAACATCGTGTTCACTGATATCATTCAGCATCTTACGGGACCGCCGATCATAGCGGGCACACGGTGAGCATATCGGCTCGGCCTCGTTCCTCGGCCAGCGACATGCTCACCGCAACCCGAGGCCTGAGGGTCCAGTACTTTGAGGCACGGACAACGAAAGTCAGATTTGGGTAACTTGCATCGTGCAGATGTGACAGACAACAGAAGGGTGTTTTGTGAAAAATATGGAGCACCGCACGGTGGACCGTCTGCGGTAGATAAACAAGCAATCATGGTCGTAAATATGACGGGGAGAACGCTCACCTACTTTTGCACTTTGATTCAAAGTTTCAGTTTTCAAACCAAGGATAGCATCGGACACAGCAGGGTCCCAGTAACAAATAAGGGAGGTAATTTGCGCGCATGAAATGACAGACGGCATGGCATTTATTTTCTATAGAACCCTCTCCCACTAAAGTGGATGTCGGGAACAAGGTGATGTAGCTAGAAGCATGTGAGTTTGTCTGCCAGAACACCAGAATGGCGGTTGACAAAATAGTTTCGAGCATGTTTGAACTTCCGTATCAAGAAGTTTAGTTATGTGCGCTGGTGCGCTGACTCGGAGTGCTCGGATCCGGAGGTGCCCCATACGAACGTACGAATGAGTATAGATCTCGGTGAAATGTCGCCTAGCCTGTTTGCTAAAAGTAAGCTCTCGATCTTGAAAATACACCTGAGGTAGATGATTTTTATGCCCCTATGGCCAAGGTACACCGGTAAGTCAAAAGAGGGGACCGGCGTTTGCGCGCCGCTATGATATGTATATATTATTGTTACTGAGCATCATACACTATTAAGCAAAGGCAGCGGCCAAGAACTCCTCAATCTCTTTCTTGTGCTGGGCCTGTTCGTGTGGGTTAGAATGGGTAGACGATCAAAGACCCAACTACTCACTTTGCTACCTGTAGCGACAGAGCCCGTCGGCTGCCTTCCTGCGTAGTACGGATATTTGCCTTTGTGGTACTGTGTCTCGTTGGCGGCAGTCAGAATACGAGGTCCAACATAAGTCCACGCCCCGTTGTTCAGTGGCTCCTCCTACGTAAGAGTTAGCTGGAGTACCAGGAGTTGACACAAAGGTTTACCTGACACCAAAGTATATCTGCATTGGGATACTTGTCAAGATGAGGAGTGATCTGTAAACGTTGGTGAAACACTGTAGACGACCTAAACGAATCTAACTCACGAGATCGTAGGGGAAGGGCGAGATCTGCTCAATGCGGCTGATGACCACATCTTTGATGCCCTTGGCTTCACGCTCCTGGATGAGGGTCTGGTATACTTGACCTAATCCCATGTTGAGTTCACTCGACAACTAAACAAACATGCAACATACCGGTGCAGAGGATGTGACGTCTCACTTCCTCAGCAGGCACTAGGTGTTCAGGATGGGAATCGGGAATATAGCGTTCGAAGTGAGTGTCGCCGACCATCTCCGAAAGATCCGAACGAGCATTGGGATGGCGTAGAAGTGATTTAGAAAAGAAGATAATGAGTGGTTTGCGGAAGTCGCGGTGAATTTGACGACGAAGAACATGGAACTACAAGAAACTTAGTGGGGTACTCACGAAGTTGAAGGGCGGAACTTACATAATTAGCGGGAGTACTAAGGCAACCCATCAGATCAGTGGCGTCATGAAGGTTAGAAAAATACACGTACGTCGGATACACGACTTGCATATTGCAATCTTGGTGTTGCCTCTCGACTTTCTCCGGTGTAGGGAAGACGTTAGGGTGGTCGTCGCAAAGTTGAAGGAAGCGCTCAATCCTTCCGCTTGAATGCTCAGGACCTTGACCATCGTACCCGTGTGGCAAGCTCATGACAAGGCCGGAGCGTTGCAACCATTTCCGTTCGCCAGAGGCGATGAATTGATCAATGATGCACTGGGCATTATTGGCAAAGTCGCCAAATTGCGCCTCCCACATAGTGAGAGAGCTCGGTGAAACTAGTGAGTAGCCTAGTTCGAATCCGAGAGTCCCGTATTCGGATAACGACGAGTTGCATACGACAAACCGGGCTTGATTTGAACCAAGGTCATTCAGAGGGATATACTGCTGTTCATTCTTCTGATCATGGATGACAGCGTGCCGCTGAGAGAATGTACCTCTCTCCACATCCTGACCGGAGACGCGCACGTGTATCTTTTCGAGTGCGAGAGAGCCAAATGCAAGGGCTTCAGCTGTTGACCAATCAATGTTGAGACCTTCTTCGACTGTCTTGCCACGGGCGCTAAGGATACGAGCAAGGTTGCGATGCGGGGCGAAACCAGGAGGATATGATGAGATGGCCTTTCCAATGCGCTTGAGAATTTCTTCATCAGAACCTGTCGCACGCGTTGGCAGCGTCTCTTCTGCCAACTGTCGAGGTGAAGGGAAACCCTGCCAAGATGCGGATAGCCATTCCTTGCTGGTCGGAACATAGTCCTTGGCCGCACCGGCTGCCTTCTCCAGCATCCCCCAGACCCACTTCTTATGCTCCTCGATATCCTTCTCAGTGAAGGTCCCACGGCCGACTAAGAACTTCGTGTACTGGGTAAGTGGTGTTGGCTGCTTTTCAATCGCTTGATACATCCGAGGTTGAGTGAAATGGGGCTGATCCGTCTCATTATGGCCGTAACGACGGTAGCAAACAATGTCGATGACAACGTCACGTTTGTACTTTGCGCGATAATCAGCCGCGAGTTGACAGACAAAGTTGACGGCTTCGACGTTGTCACCGTTCACGTGGAAGATTGGGGCATCTATAGACTTGGCTATGTCGGAACAGTAAGGGGTGGAACGCGCAAAACGAGGGTCAGTAGTGAAACCAATCTGGTTGTTCACAATGAGATGGATGGTACCGCCAGTACCATAGTTGGGTAAGTTGTGGAAGCCCATGGTTTCGTAGACAATTCCCTGACCAGCGAATGCGGCATCACCGTGCAGCAGCACACCCATTGCAGTGTTGTGAGTGGACTCGTCGCCCTCCACATTCTGTATGGCATAGGTCTTGCCCAGGACAACAGGATCCTCGGCTTCTAGATGCGATGGGTTGGCAACAAGTGACAAAGAGACCTTCTTGCCAGACGGTGTTGGGCGAACATAATTTGCACCCAAGTGATATTTGACGTCGCCCGCTGGGTTGTCAACATCCGTACCCATAAACTCGTTCAGAATGGCTTCAATGGGTTTGCGAATGACGTTGGCAAGAACATTAAGACGACCACGATGAGGCATGCCCATTGTGACATGCTTGACACCATGATCGACGGATCGGTCGATGAGCGCCTTCATGCCAGGAATCAACGCCTCACAGCCTTCGAGACCGAAACGCTTCTCGTTCGGGTACTTGCTTGCGATAAATTTCTCGAACGACTCTGACCAGATAAGACGGTCAAGAATCATGCGTTTCTCCTCCACCGTATAGTTCCAAGGCTTTGGAATTTCGACACGCTCTCTGATCCAATCGCATTGCTCCTTGTCTGGGATGTGAACATACTGAATACCCACAGCGCCGCCTACAGAGAAAATAAGGATTTCGGTCAAGTAAATAAATAAACATAACTCGCAGTATATCCGTTTGAGAAGTGCAATGATCTCCCTCAAACTCATTGATTTCCGGTCCTCTGTCGCAAAATGGGGCAGAATACCTGGTCCAAGAGCAATCTGCTTGTCCAAGTCACGCTCGGTGAACCCGTATCGGCTTAGTTCAAGTTCAGGAGGGTGAACATCTGCGAGATCAGCATCTAGAATGCCGAGAGGATCCAGTTCGGCGACATGGTGGCCACGAACTTGGTAGGCCCGTACAAGTAATTGAACCTACAGGGGATCAGCTACCCGGCAGCACAGCAGAGAGCAGGAGCCACACCTTCAGATGGTCATCGAGCTCAGAACCTCCGCCGGCATATAGCGCAGGGGCACCGTCTGCAGGGGGCGTAATTAGGCCTGGGGGTGGCTGGAAAGCTTTGGCGCTAGGAAGACCATGTTCCATGCCAGAAAAGTATGTATTCCAAGAAGCATGCACAGACTTTGGATCTTGTTTCCAAATTCTGTACATCTCCTCTGCATAGTAGGCATTGGTACCATTTGCGAAGGGGTCATTCGGAGAAGGTGGTGTTGCGGGAGTAGCTAAAGTCCGGTGTACAATTGTAGGAGTGAAGCGAGCAGCACCAGTAGCTCTGAAGACGCTTGGAAAACGCCATATTGTAGTACGCGGAATCATTTTAACGAGCTACACGAGTAGCAATAGCAATAGAGGCGGGGAAAGACGTAAGCTTGGTTCTTGTGTGGTAGTACTACTAGTATAGGTTTTTACCGTACCCGGAATTTGCCGATTCTCTTCGCCCGCCGGTATCAGGACCCGAGACCCGACTCCGTCCGGCTTCCAGCAGCTGTGCCACTGTGCCAGTGGCAAAGACTCAGTGCGGGGCCCGTTGCAGTCATGCCTCCCAGGCCCCAGTCGTACAAATCGTAGCGGTGCGTGCGCACCAATTGTCCCCAACTCCCGCTTTCGATCATTTTCTCATTGCCTGTCTACTCGTCATCCTGTATATATTTACTCAGATTCTACTCCGTCCTCCCCACTCAGTTCAGTTCTTGTATTAACACTGGTCCCCTGTGCCGTTCGTCCGCACTGTACATACGCGCTTATCCATAAATGGTTCAAATATCCACGCTCAGTCAGGTTTCCGAAGTGGGTTGGATCAGCCTGGCTGAGGCTGTCGTGAGTTTTGACTGGACGTGAACGTTCACCGACTTTGGCGAACGTTCGGCAACCGGCAGAACACTGGACCACATACTCATCAACGACCAAGCTGGATATCCTTGGCATCATCATCGATTGGGAGTGGTCAAACGTTGCTGGGAAATGATTCGCGTTTGCCGTCGCACTTGTGATGTTATTGCCACTGGCACCTGACGAAGGCGAAAACTAGCCATCGCAGAAGAGAAACTCGCAATTTTTTCGAGTTGCTTGGGTGGGAAGATATATCCACGTCTATACCGGTGAATTTCATCCATCCGCATATGTCGCGTGGGATCTGTAGATGTATCAAACTAAATTGGAAGTGACAGTCTAGCTGAGATCTCCACCCCACGCTCCTGAATTGTATACCGTACCTGCCCGTGGCAGTGCCCGATTTTTGTTCAAGTTGCTGCTGCAAATTGTCCCGTCATGTGCTTGCTTTATTTGAACGAGGTCTGTTTAAGATGAGATAAATGATGATGATAACGCACAGTTGAAATCGCATGAAAGGCAAAATTACAACAGACTGCGAGTCCTGAAGGGATGCACCAATGCGTACAATTGGCGATTCGTTGGGAACTGGTTCTTCGATCTCTCCCTGATCCATCCAGGCATCAAAGCTTCTCATGCATCCTGCGGATAATGCTGCATCATGCGCCTGAGCTCCAACTCCGTAATCCTTGTCTCAAACTTAATTGCACATGGTGGGACATCTGACATCACCCCATTCATAAATCCCATGTCATCCAGCGGCCCCGCAGGATCCAGAGTGAGTTGGAAGGCCCACATGATCAGGAGCGAGTTGATGAACACCGATCTGTGTTGATCACAGTGAGTTCGGAAGACGATGTGCGTGGAATAATAACTTTACCTGTTCGCAACATGTTGACCGGGGCATACGCTGAAAGTAATGTCATTGAAAAAATGAGTAGCAGAAAGGCAGTGCTTACCGCCGACCAAAGCCATAGACAAAGAATTTTAAATCATCTTTTAGGCGATATTGGTCGTCAATCCAGCGCTGAGGTTTGAACGCGTCAGGCTCCGGGTAGACATCTGGATCTCGAGAGATGGACCTAAGGCAGTAACCGTTAGATCATTCGTATCTTGCAGCATGATGCTTACCAAAGGTTGCCAAACAATGTGGTCCCAGCTGGAATACGATAGTTTTCCTGATGGTCCGGATCATCATTCATGCGATAAGTTGTTCAAAGATCACTTGCCCAAATCACATCGTGGGTTGTTCGGTGAGCTAATGCTGCAGTGTGCATTATTGTGAAATTTAGGGATAGAACCAAAAGGAAGGTACCTACCACCGGTAGGCAAGGGTGGTCTCCATCTCAAAGCCTCGGAGATGAATGCTTGCAGGCGAGGAAGAGAATCTTGGTCGGCGAAAGTAGGCACTTTTGTGCAGATGTGATTGAATCAGAGCACTGCAATAGGGAATCAAAGCTACCTCGGAGCCTTCCGATGACCGCATCGAGCTCGGCTTGAACTTGAGCTTGCTCCTCGGGGAAACATGCAGCTGCCATAAGTACCGTGGATATTGCTGCAGAAGTCTTTCGCCTGATTTCAGCCACATATTTCCGGATGCAACAAACAAAACCTCACGGTACTAGATCCAGCTAAAAAAAGTGAACCGCCAAGAAAGGCCATCTCAATCTCTGTCAAACCATGGAGATGGACATTCTCTAGCATATATTTCGCGAACGAAGGACCGATGTCCTTGTCGCTCTGCCGTACAATAGCTCAGATATGAAGTCAAGATTGAGAAGGAAATACACACCATTTGCTCTTTCACGCGGTTCAGCTGACCAGTATTGAGTTTCTTGGTGCTCTCAAATGCCCGTTTTAAGTCTCGTCCATACCAAGGAAGATATTTGAGCCACGGGATCCAGTCCACTAGGTAAGCACCAGGACGCGTGACTGCAGTAGACATCCTAACCCGTTGCTTGATTTCAACGACTTCGGGATCGGTCGCAGATGTGGGCGTACTCTTTCCATATGCAATTTTCATGATTGTAGTAGCAGCATAACTTCAAGCCATCTGTAAGCAAAGTACAATCATCGCCGAAAGCGCTCATGTTGTCACATGGTTATGATAGTTGCATGGATCATCGAGAATGCCGAGAACTGTATTCTTCGCGTGTAACATTTGCAGGGGTTGATAGGCCTCAGCTGCTTTAGGCTGGAGATGCGAATGAAGTGTTCTACATCGCGTTGAAAACGGAGATAAACGAGAGGAAGTAGATTACTAACCTACGCATCCGACGGAACCTGTCCCCAAAGGGCACAAACGCAATACTAATTGCGCCGGTAGACATTTCTCCAGCAGCATTCATGCGAGGACGATCGGCGGTAAATTTATCCTGGTTCTCCATGATATCTACGGCTGCCTGCAATAGAACATTGATCCCAGATATGACACTCAGTATGTAGGGACTGACCTTGTAACGGCCAATAATAACGATGTTATCAAATCTTGACCGTACGGTGATCAGAGGACCGTACTTGTCAACCCATCTCGCTATATTGAGGGATGGGCTTATCGGTGAGAGGACACAATCAGCGTTCAAAGGACAACAGATCGAATTCGAAAGTTTACTGGTGATGCGGCAGGAAGTGCCCCCAAAGCCTCCAAGAGGGAGGGGAAGGTGGGAGAGGAAGGTGGCCCTCTGATTTATGACGGTAAGCCCTAGTGAGTACTCCTACAACACCAAGACAAGCCGCAGCACTGAGGACAAGCTGCGCGTTGTACAGGTCAGGTAGCTGAAGCATGATTGATGGGGTGCAAAGAAGGATTGGATGTTCGTTGTACTAGTGGTCACGACGGCAAGCAGATGTCTTTTTTGGTACCCCACGCACATTGATAGAATCAACCCTGAACTGATCCCGAGCCTGAATATCAAATGATATGGTCACCTGGGGACCCGGGGTGCAGACATGAAATACTGCTGGCACGCGACGGTTCGCATACTAAGTTCATTTGCTGTTAGATCATTATAGGAAGACAATCGTCCGTCCTACAAAGGAGCGTGACACGTCCACACAAAAATTGAAGCTTGAAGGACTACCGAGCCGGCAGTTGTTCATCATCGTCTAGATGTCACGGTTGTCTTGCCATTGTCATGATGTATACTCCCACTGGAATGCGACAAATGCGAGTGGTGTATCCTCAATGACGTGGCCTGCATACGACAAACGTTGCCTTGCTATCACGGGGCGGGCAGGCAGCTGTGTGCTGACCCCAGACAGTGCGAGCTCGTCGTGGTCGGAGGAGGAAACCAGGCTCCTGCGAATAACGGCCAGGAATCGGGGATATCGATTATTACTTATTGGCACTGAAACAGTCCGTTAGATTTTGTCGCATGCTATATATGTAACCTTGCAAGCAAGGTGAAATTTCATTGCATTTGCGCCGCGGATGCGACTGATGCATTTTGATAATTGTCTGTGGTTGCTCAAAGTGCGGTGATACGGTCTTGGACATACTGTGTTGCTTGAACACGAATTTCGCCTACGGATAAGTATAAGAAAGGATTAAAAACAATGTGAAATTCGCGACTGACCGACATAATGAGAGTATCAGGGAACAGGGAATATTTAATAAAGGTGTGAGTGTTGTTACATAAAAGACCAATCGTGGTGGTTTGCTTGCCTGTCGTTGAGAGACGCGTTAGAAAGACCGGACGAATCTGAATGAGCGCAGTTCTGCGAAGCGCTTGCACTGAACTCCTCTTCCCTAGGACGTCTGATTTTGTTATTAGCTTGTTTGTATACGAGACAATATATGATGAAATATCGAGATCGATGCCATACAAAATTCTAGAGATACTGTTCATGCGTCAAGGTATACGCGTATGAGATGAAAATGTCCTGTTCTTCGCAGCTACAATATATCTAGCATCCTGACGTCCATCATGTCATCAACAGAAGCCATGTCCCTGACTTGTGCGATGATAGTGTTATCCGAAGCGATTCTCTTATACTCACCACCCCACTGGTGCGCTAGCAAAAGTGCGCCAAAAGGCCGTCCGAGGCGAACGATCAACCGCAACCCTCGCGTAGCCGACTCGTTGTATCCAGGATAGCTGCCGAGCGTATCATCTGACGGAGAAGCAAGCTCGCGCCAACCTTCTGCACGCTGCGTGCTCAGCCCGAGATCATACCGATTCCAGGGACGGACGAGTAAGAATGACTGTTCAGTACGCTTTTCAGGCGAAAATTCAACCAGCCTGTCTTCTGTTGTGACCAGCAGGTCTTGTAGCCCGTCTGCCTTGACGTCATAAGTGAAACATCTAGCCCCGTAGGCTTGACCAGGGCTCCGCCTGGCTTCTGTGAGAGGAAATGCGATGCAAGGCAATTGCAGTCTGGCATTGGCAAAACGAGAAACGCTGAGATTCTCAAGGAGGGTATACAGGTTCAAAGCCGACTCCACAGTCACAGTATCTCGCAGCGTGGAGACCGAATTCTGCATCTCGTCTTCGGATAGAGATGGCAGCATACATGACGGAGCCTTGTATGAGGAAATGCCGGCTGGCAGACAGCTGTTGAAGTTGGATGATTGTCCCACCCAATCAAGGGCTGTGATGTCGCCCGAATGGGCTATGATCTCTTGCAAGAGTCGTCCGAGCGCCTTTTGTCTTTTCTCTCCGTAAATAACAGGAAGGTTGACATCAAAGATGCCAAACAAAGAATAGGCGATATCCTCCTCTCTCGTGGTGTCACGGTTTGACGCCCATCGAAGTTTCTCTCGGGCATCTCTTGTCCCTGGACGGAAGTCGACGAGCGCCTGCGCATTTATGCCAGTTGAACGCTCCAATTCCTTCATGATACTGACAGACTGCTTGTGGTTGCGTGAGTGGTCGTCGAGATATAGGGTCCAATCTGCTTGGTAGAAGAGAATAATTTTAGGAGCGAGGAACTCCTGAACGGTCCATCCTCGGGTGTTCCAACTGCTGTTTTCGAGCGCGCCAGATTCTGACGAAGGAGGAACATCCGATAGGTAGACGATGGTGAGCGCTGAGTAGTGATACCAGATGAACATGGAGTTGACTGATTCTTGTAGCTCGGCGTTGTTATACTGGTCGATGCAGCATGTATCGACCCACGCCCAGCGATACCCTGCGTTGCGAGCGACTTTGCAGAACCTCTGCAACTTCACAACGGTTCCGACCGGATCCAAGTCGTATATGACCTTGTCCTGAATGTCGTGCAGCCCCGGCTCCTTGGCTCCCCACCTATGGGACAACATGACCCAACTGAAACACTTGATGACCGCTTCTTGATGAGCTCTGTTTGGAGGGGCCCATGCATTACTGATAGAGAAAAAAGCTCCTTGTATTCTGTGCTTTCCATGAATGCGTTGATCTGTGCGTCTCGATTGCATAAACGCCCAGTAAAGGTGTTGATTAGACGAAGGGGGGCGTTTTCCAGTTGAGCGTGAATGGCTTGTCCAACAGCTGCTTCCAGTACTTCAGATGCACTAATATATTTCTGACGTAGCTCTGGAGAACGAATTCATGACCATCACGTCGACGCGTTAGTGATCAATTGGGCTTACTTTGCGTCTGTGCGTCAGGAGCGTTGTCCAACTTGGAGAGCATTGTTTTGAAGGCCTCGAATGCATCATCATAGCGCTGTGCTCCATGAAGAGCTGCATACTTCAGTTCGTACCCGAGATAAGACGAAGGTTTGAGCTCAATGACCTATCATCATCATCACAACTGTTAAAACAATGACGGATATCGTTCGCACCTTATCCGCGTCCGAAAGGGCCTTCGCATAGAGCTTTTGGCCCAACTTCACCTTACTGCGGTGCGCAAAGTATAAATCGTATGAGGAATCCATCCCAAATGCTGCGGAAAGTGTGTTCTCGATGGACCAGAGCTGAAGATTCCCATCAGAGTCTCCGCTTGCGAGGAGCTCTCCACTGGGAGAAAATGCAACACAGTAAACCCATGCGGTATGTTCGAATGCTTGTCCTATCTGCCGGTGTGTGACTTTGTGCTCCACAGACGCACAGTCTTGTCGTCCGAGGCAGTTGCAATGAAGGAGCCATCGGAAGAAATGGCAAGTGACCAAATGGGGGAAGTGTGACCTGTGCAAGGTTGACCGACCTGGAACCCAGTCGAGGAGTTCCAAAACTTGATTGTTTTGTCGTCCGATACGGAGATAAGTTGCTGGCCGTCGGGCGACCACACAACACTTTTAACAAAGTCCTGGTGAGCGTCAATCCTGAGAAGAAGCTCGGCATTATCGGTGCTCCAAACCCGAACGGCATCATATGATCCAGATGCTAATTTTAGCCCATCTGGGCTGAAGGCGAGACAAAACAGCGAATCATCGACGAGTGTTGAGACGACAGCGCCAATCTCCGCATCCCATATAATAATACTTCCATCATATGATCCGCTTGCAAGTTTCTTGCCATCGGGAGAGAAACGCACCGACCAAACTAGGCCTGAATGCTTCACCAGCGGTTTAAATACCATCTGCTTGCTCTCGACATCCCAGATGATGATGGCTCTATCGTCTCCACCACTCGCAATTCGCCTATCGTCTGGCGATACAGCGACCTGAAACTACACGGTCACTGTGTCCTTCGAATGGCCCTCCTACTAATGCTCCTTTCTCCACGTCCCAGATTCGCAGGGTTTTATCCCCTGAAGCAAGTGACGACCCGTCGGCCATCTTTGAAGAACGCAACTGCCCACGCTGCCTCTTTGTGCACTCGCACCGTTTGTGTTGGCGCCGGCTGGGTTGTCTGCGCTGGTCGGGTTGTCTGCGCTGGTTGGGTTGTCTGCGCCGGCTTCACGAGCCTTCTCACAGTAAGATATACTTTTTTTGCTACATCGCACAATCGTGGCATATCGCTAAGCAGGAAGATAGACGGTCAGTAGCGTTTGAAATTGACGAGGAGCGTACTCTGTGATCAAATCGTCGACCTTATGAAGACGTGAGTAGAATTGGATGCCTGCCTATGATCCAATTCATGTAGGCTCTTTATATACGAGCCGGGCACTAGGAAATTGCTGCACCACTGATGTAGCTACTGCGGTATTTGCTGGCGGCGGCGGCGGCGGCGCGGCCTAGCGTTGCTGGCAGAACTTGATAGAACCATATTCTGCCAGCGTGGCAGGTGGCAGAATTACCAAAATTTTGATGGTGTGGCACATTGATGTGAGATCACTAGATAGTGAGTCCAAGTCCTTGCCAGTGCATTGGGGTCCATGACCATTATCTCGTCTACCACTGCCGGCACTAAGTCCTTCGTCGACACACAGTAGTGTTGGCAGTTTCGCAGAGTCGAATGCTCTCAGGCTCCCTTCTAATACTTCCGTCCCATTCACATCCCAGTCCAAGGCAAATTCGCTGTGCATTGTTCTTTCCCCATTACAAATGTCTTCTAAATCAGTCTTGAGCTGCGGCTTGGCAACTTCGATATCAATGCCGGCAAGTCGTCACGGTGATGCTCATGATAACGAAGGTCTGCGGCGACTCTGCGCAGACCTCACCGAGTTTCGAACATTGTCCATCGTTGCAGGCATCACAGCGGTTGCAATTCTACCAATATCTGTTGGACTTGGCAGATTTCCCTTTATGAACATCCTGTCGACAAGTGAATTGAGAGTATAGCCTGTAGTACACCTTGAGTTCTGTCACAATCTGCTCGGGAGGTTCTGCCATCTGCCTAGCAGTGCCAGTTCTGCCCACAACACTAGCCCAAGAGTTGCCAATCTCCCTGCACTCTCGTGGGGCACGCCGTACTCACCCGAACGCAGGAACAAGTTTTTTCCTTCTCCCTAACCTCTGTGTGGCCGACGGCAGGTTCAGTGCCCGGCTCAATCTAAACGTTGCTGAGTCATATCTGAATTATGCAGCCCGTCCTTTATGGTAAGCCATGGTCTATTAGATGTTGTAAGTGCAGCGACCGTGAATGATGACTCCCAGGTAATAGACAACTCGTAGGAGTAGAGAAGTGACTGTCGTGTAGACGTGACATTGTCCCCTGTGTATCAACAAGGAATGACCAGTGACAACAGGCATGATATTATGTAGCCCTCGCTCTCGCGAGCACAGCCCATACAAGCCCAGATACATCGTTTTCCATGACGTGTGCATCCACAACGTCTCCGATTACGCGTTCCTCGACGCCCTCCACCCTTGCTTCGGCCAAGCGGCGCGTATTAGGTATGAACAGTAGTGTCATACATACCTCACGCTCATGCACGCGATAAGTGAGGCGCAGCTCGTTGTCAGACTCACTATGTGCAGAGAGAAGTGAAACGAGCGCATGATGGGTCGAGGTTGTGGTTGAGAACCTGCGTAAAATCAGAGAGTTAGAGACAAGTAGTCTCATGTTAGAAGTTGCGCACCAATCATACAGTCCAACTACTCTTCCGTCTTCCACTCTTTCACCCGCACCGATTTCCACAGCCTTTTCCACCTCTGCTCTAACACTCCTCAGCTTCTCGACCTGACCCGTCCCAACTTTTATGCGCTCTCGTACAGTAGCAATCTTCTCGTGCGCGTCTGCGAGTTCCGCGTCTAGTGCTTGCATCTCTTCTACCTGGCCATCGAGTTGCTGGTTCGCTGTAGTTATTGTGAGCCGAGGGTGGGGATGGGCTTGTCGCAAGCGAGTAAGCGACAAACGTGCATCGAGTATCTTTTGTGATAGCGCAGATGCTTGGAGAGTGAGGGCTTGCGCTTTCTTATAATCTACGCTGATTATTAGCATGAAGCGCATAAAAATGTAGCAGTCCACGATACACGCCTTCTTCTACGAATCCAGAAAGTGCTCGCAGATCATCCCTTCTTTCTGCTAGCTTCGCTTTGTGTTCACGTAGCGCAGTCTTCTTCTCCTCATTCCGTACTCGAAGTTCCTCATTTAGTGCAGGTGTCACCAATGGGGCATCGTCACTGACAATGGTCTTCACATATTTATCCTTTGCATTTTGTTCCAGGTAAAGAAACTTGAGCTTCCTCAGGAAAGACTATTATTGAGGATCAACAGTTGAATCGCCAATAAGCCATCATCTATGGTTTGGACATGTAAAACACGCACGATCTGTGCTTGCACATCGCTCTCAACGATCTTGGGATCTTTGAGTCCCAGAGCGCCATCCTCACCAACCCATTCTTCAATCCCATCCCAAGTATGTGTGGATAGCTCAGCACGAGCATTAACTATTCGGAGTCCCGCTTTTGCATCATCTAGCATAGCCTGAAGATTTTTGGCAGTGATCAAATGTGTTGCTGACGACGTCCCTACAGCTCTGGAGGTAGTGAGGTCAATAATGGGAGTAGGTTCAATCATGATTGTGGCGGAAGAGCATCTTGAGACAAGTCGCGACTTGACGCGGTCACATGCTCATGAACTATTTATAACAAGCACTCTCAGTGGTGGCTTGCAGAAGATCTGAAGAACCTAGAATGAGTTAAACATAGCTCATGACCAGCCTAGACGTCTAAATAAAATTTACATATAATTCGGTACCTCGACTCCTGCAGGCACACCCATTCATATAAATTCCGTGGAATAAAATTTGAACGTGTGACTGGCTGCCACAGGCAACAAAAAACAACAAAAAAAACAGTAACTAACATCATAACCTGAACCAATGATTAGAAGGTGGTATAAATATATTTTACGTAGATGCATCTGGCGGCCCCCCACACATACATACACCATGCAATACAACAAGAGAGTGACTAGTGAGGTATGGCGTCCTCCCGAACCCAAAGCAGAGGCGCGGCTAGCAATTATAACAACAATTCGTCATCGCGTACACTTGCTTTTACAACACTTACTTTTGATTCTGTGGGGAGTTACTATTCATCCATCCATACTGAATAGCTCATCATCATCCGCCGTAACAACAGGCTTGCTCAACGGGCTCTGCGCGTGCCAGTTTCGGTTGCCACCCGTGCCACGCTGGATACCCAGCGGCGAGCCTTGCGTTGGCGAATGCGCCAGGCTGCTGTTCAGTGGCGACCGTGACGTTGCCGCAGCAGAGTATGACAGACGCGAGAACATCGACTCTAGGCCTGCCATCGAGCTTGAGAAAGGCATTCCTCCCACATCTGCAGCGGAAAGATGGTCACCCTGCGTTGCAGAGCCCCCGGCCCAGTCCTGGTTGAGGGAGTATGGGTTGTTGTTGGAGCCGGGGCTGAAGGCTGCAGCTGAGGAGGGCGACATTGTCATCGGGAGTGCGTGGATGCGGGAGTAACCTGCTGCAAGCCCCTGGGGCAGACTCTGCCCCGGTGCGTGCGCCTGCAGAGCCCGGATGGAGGGGGAAATAGCAGCTGGGCGCTCCTCACCCTCACCAAATGGAATAGGCCGTCCAGATGCGTGTTCGTCGAACGGCGTACGATGACCACCGAGAGAGCTGATACGAGGGGGGGAGAATGAGGTTGGAGGTGGGTTCTGAGGGGTGGGTGGCTGTAGAGGGGATCCAGCAGGTCGGCCGAGACCAGAAGTGGAACGCTGGATGCCACTTGGCTTCGAGTTAAGGTAATACTGGTGTAAAGAAGGGAGAAAAGCGGCTGAAGCATTGGATGGAGAAAGAAGGGAAGAAGATGGGTTCACGTCTTCATTAGTAAAGGAGCGACCTCCGAAGCCGCTCGAGGATTTGAATGAACTAGGCGTGCCGACTGCGAGATTGAACGCATGAGATGTGTCAGGAGAGCCGGGAAGCCCTCCGGTCCGCTCTGCCCAAATAGACTTTACATCTCCGAGGAGCGAGGGTAGCAGGCACGGAACGTGAATAATGGTGGCGGGAACCCTCTACTTGCGAGTGTGCAGTGAGGAAGGGAGGGTCAAGACCAAGACCATTGTTGTGTACCTGAGCAGGGCGGACAGAATTCGTACGCGACATTCTGCGAGAACGTTCCTCGAGGGTCAAAAGGTCATTAAGGGAGCTTGGCAGGAACTCCTCTAGGTCTTCGTCTTCGACAGCAATCTCGTGATCGAGACCACGCATATTAAGACTTCCATCCCCACGATTGACAACTTGCGAGGGGACAGGACCAAGCTCTGTTTTCCACGTGCCGAGAGATGCGGCGAGCCCGGAACGATGTTTCGGGTCCAGTATCGAGGGTTTGGCATCATAGGACTGGAATACAGTCTGAGACTGAGCAGGCAGCGTGGATGAGACTGGAGCAGCAGCAGGCGATGTGCCGGGTGAAAATCCATTAGCGAGTCCAGTGCGGGGAAGGGAGCCACGTGGCGGGGATCCAATGGGGCCAAGATCCGCGGAATCTGTAGGACGATGTGATAGACCTGAACGTCGTGTGCTCGGCATGCTGAGAGGGAGTGTTGGTGGGGAGGGACTTTTGCGGTCTTCCTTAAACTCGCTAGCTTGAGCAGCTGCTGGTGACTCAGGCTCGAGCGGTGGCGTAGGTCGTCTCTGAAGAGGCGCTGCTGGCAACTTTTCTGTATCATCTGGGAGGGAAAATGAAGCAAAATCGGTATCTTTGAGGGGTGGGGCGGGGGCGGATGGGGAAATTGTGGCCTTTAATGGCATGGAAATTGGAGGACGAGAGGAAGCGCTGAGAGACCTTGTAGGAGCCGTGGAACCGGAAAGAAGACCTCCACGAACATTTCCTGCAGCAGAGGCACCTCCTGAACCATTATGCGCATGAGGATCTTTCTTGACACTCCTCCCTGCTTTTGAACTATCTTTTGGGCCACCACTTCCCACAGCATTGGCAGCGAGCTGGGCCGACTTCTTATTTTTCCTGTCCATGGACATACTTTGGCCAGGAAGAACATGTGCTAAAGCACACTTGTGGCCAAACTTGCAGTTTCCCTTGACGAACCATGCGCAGACGTCCTTCTGCTGACCAGGCTCTTGGACGTTATGGGAGAATGGACAAGAAGAGCCTGCTGTGCAAGCGCCAACCTTGAAGAATTTGCAAGGTACATGGGAGAGATCTTTGGCTAGAAAATAATGGATTAAGTCCAGGAGAGGAAGAGGAGAGGAAACTTGTAGTACACTTCGAAGAAGACTTTGACTTGTGAGATTTATCCTTGTCACGGTCGGAATCTGGATATCTCTCGGTCTCATGCTCTGAAAGTTTTTCAGAATCCAATTTTTCGTTTGAAGGCATGATCAAAGAAAATTGGAATAAAGAAGGGAGGAGGAGGAGGAGGAGAACGGGACGAGCAGGAGAAAACCTGAGTTAGAAGGTGCCTTGGCAGGTGCTTGGAGATTGCTCGTTAAAGGAATTAAATTATTATCATATTGATTGATAAGCCATCAGCGATATTAACCGGATAACCCCCCTATCTTCTACACGATCTCAACCCCCCAATATTAACCTTGTTATTGTTCGGCATGTCAGTACTGTCCATCTATCTGTTCTTCTATCTTCCGTGAACTAAATTGCAGACCATGGATCTCTCTCTTGAGGATTTTTGCGCCGATAAATCTTACCGGGTTCTTGAGCTCATCGGAGAGGGCGCATATGGTATCGTCTGGTATTGTCATATCCTGTCTGCATATTACAAGTCAACTGCTCACTTTCCTCTCAGTTCAGCAATACATCACCCTTCCCAACGCAAAGTAGCTATAAAACGCATAGCACCATTTGATCACTCCATGTTCTGCCTTCGAACATTACGCGAGATAAAACTTCTTCGCCATTTCCGTCACGAGAATATCATTTCTATCCTCGATATCCTACAACCTCCAAGCTTCGATCAATTCAGAGAAGTATATCTCGTTCAGGAACTCATGGAAACCGACCTACATCGCGTCATACGTACACAGCAATTGAGTGACGACCACTGTCAGTATTTCATTTATCAGGTACGCCGCAGAATACACATACACCAAGTATAAGCCTCGGTACCGAACGATTTTCCCTCTTTCCAGGCATTACGTGCCTTGAAAGCACTCCACTCCGCAGACGTTCTCCACCGAGACTTGAAACCTTCCAATTTGTTATTGAATGCCAATTGCGACCTCAAGGTACGTGCCGTTAACTTCATTTCACATATGCGTACAGCTTTAAGCACCCCCCAGGTATGCGACTTTGGTCTGGCTCGTTCCGCCCGACCGCCACCAAATGTTGCTAATGATAGTAGCACTTTCATGACCGAATATGTCGCGACTAGGTATGATTGACTATTAATTCTCCACAAAACTTGTCATGACCAACCCGGCATCTTAAGATGGTACCGTGCACCCGAGGTCATGCTTACTTTCAAAGAATATACTCGCGCGATTGACATGTGGAGCGTTGGTTGTGTCCTCGCCGAAATGCTCAGCGGGAAACCTCTATTTCCCGGACGTGATTGTATGATATTTCCCTTCATCCTTTGTCTAGTTACTCACGTTCCCTAATTCCCATCGCCACATCAAGGTAAGTATAATCCAAATCATGCACACATTTTATGAACCCCATATCGTCCCACAACCTTGTTAAATCAGATCACGACCAGCTATCAATTATATTAGACGTCCTCGGCACACCCTCCATCGATGATTTCTATGCCATCTCCTCCCAACGATCAAGAGAATACATCCGTGCACTGCCGTTCCGCAAGAGCAAACCATTTTCCCAGCTCTTCCCAGCCGCCAACCCTCTTGTGAGTTGTCACCTCATTTCCCGCACATCTGACACCTGTGTCCACAACAACTAAGACATTCCTTCCCACAGGCAATAGATTTCTTAGAGAAATGCCTAACATTCAGCCCAAGACGACGAATAACTGTTGTCGAGGCTCTACAACACCCTTACTTCGAAGTCTGTGTTTCCTTCTCAATCATTTTCCCACTGACCACGCGCAATAGCCTTACCACGACCCTGATGACGAGCCCATGGCCGACCCCATCGACCCCTCCTTCTTCGACTTCGACAATGGCGAGGCTCTAGAAAAAGAGGATCTCAAAGGTAAGCCGAGATGCCACTGCAATGTG
The DNA here is from genome assembly GCF_016647625.1 of Suillus subalutaceus. Lineage (NCBI taxonomy): Eukaryota > Fungi > Basidiomycota > Agaricomycetes > Boletales > Suillaceae > Suillus > Suillus subalutaceus. Next base: position 275,211 of record NW_024540296.1, read on the forward strand.
TCCATTCGTTGAGCGAAGCTTCAGTACTTATATACAAGGAAATCACAAATGCGAAAGCATCCCATCCATCACTCTTGTTGACCAAAGATGCCTAAATGTATTTGATATTGATACCCTCTAGTGTAGCATCGTATTCAACGGACCTGATATATGTGGCACAATATTAGCAAGAAATTCAAAGGCTTGACACGGGAGCTGCTATTCAGGACAGTTACGCATGGCAGCGAGTATGTAGAGTGGGCGAAATTGACAGCCAATATTACCTTCACGTACCCGGCTCCATAATTATATGCGGTTCCTGCAGATACCTGATGCCATTCAACCATGGCACTGCGCTAAGTTCCTTCGTGTTGCTGGAATAAGATAACCCTCACGCAGTGATTCATACTTCGTCTGTGGCCGATTTGGTGCATTCTTATGGATTATTGAATGCATTCCCTGCATGCGCAAGTCCCGGGCTTTTATGCACATGTCAGCAGCAAGTCTAACATTGTTGGTAATCACGATCACTCCAGCTGACAGCGTCGCCTCATGAGCCTCTCGCGACCTACTTCAACCCCAATGTGTTCAAAGTGAAGCTGCCTGCGAACAGCGGAGGAGCAAGTCAGATCCAGCAGGTAACGCAATCATCATTTCCTACCCCCTGCTCGATTCATGGCAACCACCGAACTCCCGTAACTCGATATCGACTCTCATACCACCCACATCAGACCAACATACCAGTGACAGACACGATCAGATCAGCTCAATCCTTACCTTGCAAAACACCACGTCTTTTCAGGAGATATTTCACTTGAGTCTTACCTACGCGCATAATATATTTTATTCAGCTTCCGAGTGGTGCACATGCATCGAAAGAACTTCTTGCGCGATTGTAGCTATGATATATAACTTAAACAATGCTTACAGACCGAGTTTTGTTCGTATCGCGTTAGCATATTTGCATTTCCCATCTACAGCATCCAACGCGGAACTTTCATGGAGGCTTCAGGAGATTGGTTAAGAACATGTTGCATCCCTAAGATTGCTCGATGATTTTTAGGACTGGCGTACAGACCAAAGGACGCTGTGGTAGGGTAATTTAAACTAAATGTTTTACCTTCAGTGACATCATTCTACGTCGCTTTCTGACGCAGAGCTTGACCCATCATCATCACTGGGCATGGCATGATTCGGATTCCGCACGAGAAGATCCTCAGTGCTCCTAGCTGCATCTTCTAGACATGAGATATTGAAAGACATAAACAGAAATGCGAACCTTTATCTCTGCGTGATTCCTCATAGCTCTCCTGGAGCTCTGCAATAATGGTCTCCTGCATCACGGCAATCTCTTCCGCCGATGCGCACGTTTGGTATCGTTTGAGGTATGGGCTACCGTCAACATTTGAATTAGTACAGAGCGGTATGATCGTGAAAGAACTGCACCCATTAACTTTCCAGAACGAATCGCCCCACCCAAACGAACTGAGCAAGGTCTCCGCATGCTGATCGAACCCTGTAATGTAGAAAGTTGCTGCAAGTGCCTCGACGCAGTTCAGCCGCCAAGGCTTGCCGTAATTGGTGGGGTTAGTAGCAAGCAAGTAGGGGACTGCCAATGACCCATCATCGACCAGGGAGATGTGTAAGAGGAGAATGGACTTACGAAGCCGTTCGTGTGGGCTGGCAATTTTCGAGAATGGACGTCGTCTATGCGGGCCCAAGAACATTCGACAACGGCGACACCGTCTCGTCCGACGATCTCCTTGTCTGCTGGGCTCACGACAGGGTCCCCTTTGGACTGGTGGCAAATGAATGAGGTCAGAGTGAGTGTGAATGGACGTTTGGAACGAGACAGACGCACGATACGACCACGCCTCGAAATCTGGATCCCACCCTCAGTTCCGTTATAAGACCGAGGCGGGAAAGTTTCTTCCCAGAGCATCGGCGTGGATCACAATGGTCGAAGTCCTTGATCATTTGTATTATAAAACGGCACGGAGCGAATGACAAGTTAACGCACCCACATCGCCACGGGTACATCGATGTGCGGTTGCCCAGCTGTGCGCTCATGAGTGGCCATTCGACTACCTTGTTAAATCACTCGCATTCATCTTCTTCACCTGAAGAATGATTTGAGTTGTCATCTTCGATAATGCTTGAAGGCTTGGCAGAGTCCTCGGGGAAGCTAGACGATGGCTGGGATTGCTGGGAGGTTCTCGCACTTTTATGTCGTTGTGCGCGTCCACCACGTCTTGGTCTGTTCGCACGGGAGGACGGAGCATTCAGAGTATTCTTTTTGCCCATGATCGCACGTATTGACCTCTTAAAGCAGGCTTTCGAGGAAAATGTCGAGTTGGTTATGTAAGCAGATGATTGAAATTTCGGAAGTCGTCTCCGAGTTTAATAGGTTTGAAGCCATTCATCGATGTTCTTTACGGGCCGTCTGTCTTTCGAAAGCTTCGCGGCGAGCTTTGACGCCCAAGCGGGGGAACAAGGACTTCTATAAAGGTGAGCCAAGGCAACTTTGTCTCTTGAAATTGTGGAACACACGTTGCTGTCATTTCTCATTTGCGTCGGGCTGTCTCTAATCATGGTTTCCGTCTAAACGACCGGTCTTCTCGTTTCGATGCTCACACTGTACGCAGGAACTAGACAAGCCTTTCTCCCTGGTGGACACCGCACAGGTGCCCAGGAAAACATGTCATCCGTGGCGCGTCGAAGTACCGTTTACTGGACGAGAAAGTGAGGGTGTTCGTCGCGCCAAGCATAGAGGAAATCAAGAAAAGCGAGGTGCGTTCTATAGGTATTATCGATTTACTACTTTTCTGACTACTTTTTGCTTCGTTATTTTCCTCATTTGCACTCGCGAACCCGTATAACCGCCCCTCGTCTGATGTCCCTATCTATCTGTTTTTCTGGGATTAGCTGAAGCCATACGTTGGGAAGGATGTTAAACTCACAATGGTACAGAAGAGGGAGCTGTGGAATATCATGCCAAAGTCACCAGCGTCGTCGCAGTCCGCTCCATCTAGCTGAGCGAACAACTTTTTATTATAGTATTCGACTCTATTGTACTATATCATAGAACATAATGTCATGCATACCTCCTATTGTAGCAGGAGCGGGAAGGGAGTGGGTGCCAGGGTGTAGGTAGCGGTCTTCGTACCATACCAAATATTCCTGATTTATTGCACCTCCAGACTCTGCCATGGCATGCCCGGATTGTCTTTCAGCGTAATCCTCAGATCTGGTTCATCAATATCAAGACAGTAGATCCAAGCCGACCTTCTCAAGCCCAATGCCCAGTGTCTAGAGCTGGGTCTGTAATAAACGGATCGTGTCTCGATTTTTTGTCCACACACTTTTGGCAAATAATAAAATTTGCTAGTATGTTCAGTAATTTGTGTGCGCCGACACTGATCTTTGAGTCGTAAAAGGTAAAAAAAAACATTAATGGCCTGGTATGAGGCTATGATTGTCTCTTTGGTGTGACATGCATATGTTGCCAAGCGATACTCTATCCCCTACTTCGCCTCCACCCGCAGCACGTTGACACTGTATGCTGGGGCAGTGTACGAGAAACTCTTACCAGTTTTAATCTGTGAAATGACGGGCTGACAGCGTTGGGAGTCTCGGGTGAGTTGTTTGATGTGGCAGAGCCTGAGAGTACTGTCGCAGTGCCAGTGTCGTGAACACCGTTGAAGGGAAGCTCGAATGACATTTCTTCATCTGTCATGTCTGTGTTGGCAATCTGAATAACGAAATATCAACATCGTCGCAACCGACAGAAGAATTAGAGCCTTAAGTACCTTGATGATAATCGTATTGTGGGTGCATCACGCGTGACACTCCAGTGGAGTGCCCCATTTTGAGGCCAGGTGCTTGGTAAATATTCGGTTCCACGGTTGAGACTAAAGAGCTGCAGCAGATGTTTGAGGGATACAATTCTGCTCAGATATCAAATATCACTACCTGTTGTGTATAGAAGCTGGTTGATGGGTACACATTTGACGCACTGAGGAGACATGAATCTGATATGTATCTTCGATTGTCGCGAGCGACTCACTCAAAAGCAATAAGGTTTGGTGACCACTGATAGTTGGCAGTGTTCTACAGTGCGATTATTGGTGTTCACTCTAGTTGCAGTATGCAAAGTCAGCTCACCATTAACAAGGGAGCATACGACGCAGCGAAGACGATGTCACTGTTACGCTCGAGACCGGTCATGAATGCGGCCTCTCCTGAAGATCCTATCCTGGCGTCAGGTATGGTTCATCACCACGAGAGTACACACCTTGCATATTAGGGTATACAAGACGACCATTGTTGGGTTTGCCGAAGATATCGCTGGCGTTAGTTGACACAACAGCATATTCACCCTCAAAGTAGTAAGTGCCGTCGCGCTTTCAACCGTGTCACATTCAGGTTCCCGTGAGGCGAATGCAGAGCGTACGAACCTTGACAGAATCATAGTAGAACGCATTTTCTGCGAACCATCCAGGTGTCTGGTACACGTTATCATACTGCTTTGGGACGGGATCGAGAATGGGATTGAAGGGGTACGAGGTCGCGATGAATTCTACCAAGAAATGTATCAGTCAGAGGCAAGCTCCTGGACAGCAGTGTAGCGCTCACTCAGCTGAGGGAATATAGCCGTCAAGTTGCCCGCGAAATCTCTCCAGCGGTATATACCTTGTGGTGTATCATCGACATGCTCATTCATCCGTTAGTTTGAAGTAAAGGACTCACGATTTGATGCAAAGTCTTCATTGCCAATTTCGACAACTGCAGATTGAATGGTTCTGGGTGACCAAGAGATGCACGCAGGGCAGCTGGTTACTCGTGGCGGAGTCACCAACGACAAAGTTGATCTGGTCGATTGCCTGTTGGATGTATGGCGCGAGATCGTTCTCAGGGAGGCTGGCCCCATCGAGCGAGTACCCTGTGTGTGAAATAAGCATGCAACAATATGACATGCACGCCTGTTATATACCTGCC